>NW_027189615.1:0-129956 GCF_040958095.1 Procambarus clarkii
AACCGAACTTGCAGGCATATACCTTGCCACTGAATTTTTAAAAGACAAAGGCAATGGACTTATATACTGTGACTCTCAGAGTGCACTCCTGGCATTGAACGCACATAATAGTAACACTAAGAAAATAATCAGTGATATTCGAATGAATGTTTTAGCTTTTAAAGAAAATAGATTTTAAATTAAATTACTATGGATACCATCACATGTTGGCATCTCAAGGCATGACACTGTTGATATGCTTGCAAAGACAGCCTGTAGAAAACAAGTGGTAGAAATTGATATGGATGTTTCGTTACCAGTGACAAAGATAATACTTAAATATATAATGAAAATCTCACCGACCTAATAAATTCACAAAGACCTGAAAGTTGTAGCATTAAATATTATGAAAGATATCGCGAGGAGACATTCACATATGTGACTAATAAAATGTGAGGGAATGAAGATTCCCTCAGCTAGTTTTCCTAGTTTCTAGATTAGGCTAGTCGCTCTAGGGACTCTAGAAACTGGAGCTTTCAAAATAACATATACTTGTGGGGTGTTAAATGAAAGCTTATGTTAAGGACTGTCATTTGGGACTGGCTAGAGGTCTGTGATTGTTCTGTAGAGAGAATTACAGAAATTTTCGTGTTTCTGTGAAATAGGATGAGAGGTGAGAGTGAAGTGGTATGTGAGGTACTTGACTCTCAAACCGTTAGAGGTGGGGGAAAAGTGGGGTGAACGTTGCCCCCACCCCCCCACCATGTGAGACATTGCGCCATTGTCTTTAGGCCTCCCCCTCCTTGTGACGTCATGGGACGCCTGAGAGTGAGGGAGGCCTGTGATTGGGTTAGGCGTTTCTGCTCTTAGCTGAGTTTTGGCGCGAACAGCTGTTATTGGAAGTGGCACCATGGTGGTGTGCCGACTTCCTGCTGATTGGTCAAGACAAAGTAGGGGGGGGGGGGAGATATGGGCATTTTGAGTTTCCCTAGCCCGCAAAATCGTCAGTTTGAGCTGGGTAGCAGGTGGAGGAGGACGTAGCTGGGTGGAGGTGGGTGTCGGCCACCTCCACCTCCGTTAATCGCTGTCGTTACCTTGTTGTCCAGCGGGGATGGCACTCCTGCCACCCAGGGTTGTGTCGAGGCCCAATTTTCGTGAAATTTGGGGCCGATAAGGTACGGAAGGACCAGTAAGATAGCCTCAGAGACAGTGGGCACCCATGAGGCAGCTGGCAGAGCCTCATGGTGTAACAGGTGGTTCAAATAACCTGTCTAGTGTTGTTGGGCAATTGGCGGAATATGGGCAGGGTCTCCTAGTGTAATTGTGGTGAGAATACAGGCCCCTGTTAGACTTTAAATTCAGACAGGTGGCGTCAGTGTGGTGACGCCGCCGGTCATTGTCACCCGAGTGTATGAGCGAGCATGTTGAGGATGGGGTGTAAAGTAATCTCCCAACCACGTGTGTATGCTGGTGGGCGCCAACCAGCCAGTCGGGGGCCACCCCAGGCCTCCCGTGGCCGCCCACCTTGACCAGCAGCCCGGGGGGGGGGGGCCACCCACCCAGGTCCCCTGCGTGGCCAAACCCCCACCCCACCCCGGCGCACCAGCTCAGCCGGTTGGGGTGCTATGACGTCATGCGCTACCCGTGGCCACCCCTTAGGGCCACGTGGTTAGGCCACCTTCCCTGGACATTCGAGGGCCACACCTCGCACGAGGAGCGAGCTAGGTGTTTACAGCCAGAGAGGTAGTGACCAGGGAAAGAATTGTGGAAAATACCCGGGAGCCGTGAGTACAATAAAAGTGTTACAAGTGAGGGAAGCAGCTGAGTGACAGCTGTCAGTGGCACGCCCAGGTGACTGGTAGGGCGGTACCTGGAGATGGATGTTGTACACGGTACCACACTGTAGATATAAAGTTATATATATGTGTGTACACTGACTCGAGTATGTAACCGGTAAGTGTAGAGATTTACCATATAAATGATCCAGTTTTCGATTCTATATAATCGGTCAAACTGGATTAGTGCGATGGAGTACCAGCATGTAAAATTCTAATCATTATGTTGCAGGGATGTCAGTGGATACCCTGAGGTCTGTGTAGTTAGAGATACATATACCTGGTGATATAATTTTCATTGATTATGTGGATGTCATTTCTATATGTTCATTTGCATGTTTTATGTACTGTGTTGTGTGGTGAGTCAGTAGATGTGATTGCTGACTGATTGCCTAATGATGTCATTAGCATGTGGGGTATGCTGACGGCATCATTATATTGCAGGTTTGTGCAGTGTTGTTATCAGTTTATACGATATTGCTGCCCTGGGAGCTGTGTTGAGGGTTTAAGGGACCTCTAGGATTATTCAGGGGAATTCACAGTACTTAATGAGAGCAGGCAATTGATTTGTTAATTGCCTTGCTGAGGTAAGTGTGTGCTCACAGTAGTCCTTTGCAACGGTTGCAAGATAAGGGGGCAGTAATATTGGTATACTCTTGTTGTTGCACAACCGTGTGTCATTATTGTGTGGGCACCGTAATTAGCGAGTTGCAGTAGCCGCAACCGTATGTGGGCAGTGCATTTGTGTTGTTGCATGCCATTGTAGTGTGACCTATGTAACACTGGGGTTACTTTGTTTCTTTAAGTTGTGTTGAGGACTTAAGGATTCAGTGAGTTAATTAGAAAGGGGTAATTAACTGGATAAAGGGTGCACACTTATTATTGAGTGAGTGAGAGCTGTTATGGGAGAACAGTGTTGAGCTTGAGTGAGATACGTCTCGGATGCAATTAATTGTCCGTGTGACAACTAATTGACCACTCTAGCTAATTATGTAATTAGCCTTCTCATCATGAATTTACGTAGTGGGAGAGGATCTGTCAGAGTCTGTCAGTATTTGTGTTAACGGAATTTGCTCGGGACTAATTACCTTCGGGGGTATAGCAATTAGTGGCTCATGATAATTAGTGGAGTAATTAACGTCTGGACTCTGGAGGACTCAGATGACTCGGTAAGGCGAGGTCATGGAGCTAGCATAAATCGTTATATTAATCATATCCTGTCTGAGGACAGTGGATTCATTGCACTCATGTTAATTAGGGGTAATTAACTCCTTTCCCGTGAATTCACAGTGTTTGATGAGACCTGCTTAGGCAGTGCGGAGTGAGACGTATTTATGGATGATTAATTATCGGTCCTGGTGACAGTTAATTAATTTCTCAGAGTTAATTGGGGTAATTAACACTCACTAATAATTTTTGACACCGACTGTTGAGAAGTTACCAAGTTAGGGTAGGCTTAATTAACGTGATTCAATGGGATGTAATTATTGGTCCGTTTGACCTTAATTAAGAATTACTCACTGAATACTTGCAAGGAGTCAAGTGTGATGTAATATAAGAGTTGACTTATTGTTATCAAGATGACTTGTATTGAGAGAAACAAGTGTTGATGATTAACGTAGAGTACCATCATGTTGTTGTCTATGAGAGACAATTGTTTGTGATTACCGTAATACTTTGTTGATGACTGCTGTGATCAGTCAATTAACGTAATTAATCACATAATCAATGTAGTAATTGATTAAGGCAATTTCTTTTGGTTGTCGTCTAGTGACGAGAGTAGAATAATTTAGGGATTTGTGGAGTTGTGTCCCAGAATCCCGCCTTGCCTGACTTTGTTTACTGTTTACAGTGCAACTTCTTGTAGGGAGTTGCAAAGAGTGTTCACACTGGGTTGTGATAGGGGGGGGGTCACTGTTGGACTACCCGCCTAGTTACAGGGGTCACTCCTGTTTGGAAGGAGGACCCTTAAGCTCGTGATTAGAGTAAGCTGTCAGGGAAGCCGTGACACTATTGATTGCATGCTTGTGTCATCAGTGGGCATCATTGTCAGTTCACTTGTCAGCAGGATGGAGCCTGGTGTCACTTCTCGAGGGGCTGTTGAATAGCTGTGTTGCAATTGCCACTTGATGGACAATAACATAACCATTCGCTGTGGTGTAACTTAGTCTGTGATATATTTTTTGATTTGCAATATTGCGTCATCAGTGGGCACACCTGTGTTCAGGTTAGTTCAGTATGTAGCCTCACAGCAAGGGTTGCTATTTAGCTGTTTGTTATCGTGCCACTGGATGGACATTAACGTAACGTAAACTCGGTAATGTAGTAGTTAGTCTCTTATTGTTAATAAACTGTTATGTTATAGAAAACGGTCTTTGATGTCAACCATTCATCTTCCTTCTTATGATGTCTTCAACGAAACCATTGGAGAAGCTGTTGTTGACTAGGACCTGCCTTACCCTACAGAGTTCTTCATCGACCGTGCTCTCAGCAACAGCTCAGGATGGAAGCAAGTCGATGAAGAACTCTGTAGGGTAAGGCAGGTCCTAGTCAACAACGGCTTCTCCAATGGTTTCGTTGAAGACATCATAAGAAGGAAGGTGAAACGCCATGCAACCTCTGAAGAGACAACTAACACAACACCTGTACCCCCTATTAGACTATTTTACAGGAACTTCTTTTCCATAGCTCATAAAACGGAGGAAAGGGTCCTGAAAGATATTGTTAATAGAAACGTCATCCCTGCAGACAAAAATCAGAAGATACAATTGACGATTTACTATAAAACCAAGAAAACTGCCAACCTACTCATGAGAAACTCTCCAGACACAAAGCAGAACGCTTTGAAAGAGACCAATGTAGTCTATGCCTTCAAATGCCCACTTGGGGACTGTAAGCCTCAAAGAACTCAGTATATAGGCAAGACAACAACATCTCTTTCCAGGCTATTAACGATGCATAAGCAACAGGGCTCATTAAGGAACATATAATCTCTTCCCACAACCAGACCATCACCAGAGTCTAAACAAAAAACACAGAAATCATCGATAGATACAGCGATAGTAGGCGGCTTGATATCTGTGAGGCACTACACATTAAGAAGTCAACACCAGCAATCAACAGCCAATTAATGCACAACTATATTCTACCCACTTCAAGACTCAGCACCAATATAGAAGCATCAAGAAATATGGGACAATAGGCCCTTTGCATTTACTTCCATTCTTCTCCTTTATCTTTACCCAATATTACCCAATATTTCGTGTTCTATCTTGTGTTGAAAGTTTGTTTTCACCTCATCCAAATCTGTTGGATCATATCACCTCACCCAAATGCAGGTATATAAAATGAAAAGCCATTTGAATTATAGCTTAGTAAGAAATCTGTTTAGTGTTTGCAGGTTATAGTTGAGTGTGTGTAAACTAAAGTCTTTGAAAATGTAATAAGTTATTACGAAACGCGTTCAAGTGTCGCGTCAGACTAGAAATAAAAATGAATTTTTGAGAACTGATTTTTCAATTACCATCGACAGTGAAAAGAATCATTAGAAATATTGAGAAAATTCGTGTTAGAATTATTAATCTTACTTTTTCGGTCATATTTAATAATTATATATATATATATATATATATATATATATATATATATATATATATATATATATATATATATATATATATATATATATATATATATATATATATATATATATATATATATATATATATATATATTTATATATGTAGGGGGGTACCACCTCTGGTGCAATTATAGGGACCCACAGCCTCAGAGAAGGGAACACAGAGCATTCAGGGAAAAACTTGCCGTTTAACTCTTAATACGTAAGAGTGTTCGCTTCTCCTACCACCCCCCTTATTTTATGGTGTACACTTTATTATGCAAGGTTATACAGTTACATATCTGATTTTATACAAAAAATTAACATTATGAGGACACAAAAAAAAGTTCGCTTCCTAGAGGCTGTAGATTTCCTCGAACTCCTCCGACGCCGGGCAGGAACCGAGGATGCAGCGAGCATTTCCCCTCTGGATCGCGACACTGAGGCGCTGAAAGAGAAAACTTGCTGCTCTAGGGTCTCTTGTGGTGTCAATGAGCTTGGAACCAAGATCCTTAAGAAACCTTCTTGCACTCTCTTCCCATGGGCCTAGGGTCTCAGACCCTATTGGAACGAAGTTGTACCGATGATCTAATTGCCTGTACTTGGCTGACTTGTCTCTTTCTCTGCGTGTCGCCGCGGCTCCTGCTGTGCCGGCAGAGAGGTTGATGTATGTGGTTGCCAGGGTGGATACACAAGTATAGTCCCATGCCAACTGTCTGCCATCCTTCCACGGTCGCAGTGTGATTCCGTCTGGTCGGCCGGCAAAGCTAACAGAGTCACGGTTCAGTAGGTTGCGGGGCTCTCTCTCCGCTGGACACAGAGCAAAGGCAAGGCTTCTTTTAATGATGTCATTGACTTCGTCGTGTCTAGTGTGCCAACCACCAGATTTTCCACAGTGCAGGCCATGCAATCCATATTCGTCAGCATCTGCCTCGCCGCAAATACACCTATGACCATTGTGGATAGGGGCAGCAAGACGGAGAGCGACTGCAATACGGAGCTCCTGCGGATCATATATATATATATATATATATATATATATATATATATATATATATATATATATATATATATATATATATATATATATATATATATATATATATATATATAAATATACATATATATATATATATATATATATATATATATATATATATATATATATATATATATATATATAAATATACATATATATATATATATATATATATATATATATATATATATATATATATATATATATATATATATATTATTAAATATGACCGAAAAAGTAAGATTAATAATTCTAACACGAATTTTCTCAATCTTTCGTACATTACGCTTCACTGTTGGAGGTAAATCAAAAATCACTTCTCCAAAATTCATTTTTATTTCTAGTCTGACGCGACACGGGCGCGTTTCGTAAAACTTATTACATTTTCAAAGACTTCACAAATACACAACTGATTAGAACTTACGTATCTCTGATTTTTTATCTACATTTGAGTGAGGTGGGAGGGGTGATGTGGCATTAACACAAGACAGAACAAGAGGGGATATTAATAGGGTATTAAAAGTATCAACACAAGACAGAACAGAAACAATGGGTATTGAATAGAAGTGTTTGTAGAAAGCCTATTGGTCCATATTTCTTGATGCTTCTATATTGGAGCGGAGTCTTGAGGTGGGTAGAATATAGTTGTGCAATAATTGGCTGTTGATTGCTGGTGTTGACTTCTTGATCTGTAGTGCCTCGCAAACGTCAAGCCGCCTGCTATCGCTGTATCTATCGATGATTTCTGTGTTGTTAACTAGGATTTCTCTGGCGATGGTTTGGTTATGGGAAGAGATTATATGTTCCTTAATGGAGCCCTGTTGCTTATGCATCGTTAAACGCCTAGAAAGAGATGTTGTTGTCTTGCCTATATACTGGGTTTTTTGGAGCTTACAGTCCCCAAGTGGGCATTTGAAGGCATAGACGACGTTAGTCTCTTTTAAAGCGTTCTGTTTTGTGTCTGGAGAGTTTCTCATGAGTAGGCTGGCCGTTTTTCTGGTTTTATAGTAAATCGTCAGTTGTATCCTCTGATTTTTGTCTGTAGGGATAACGTTTCTATTAACAATATCTTTCAGGACCCTTTCCTCCGTTTTATGAGCTGTGGAAAAGAAGTTCCTGTAAAATAGTCTAATAGGGGGTATAGGTGTTGTGTTAGTTGTCTCTTCAGAGGTTGCATGGCTTTTCACTTTCCTTCTTATGATGTCTTCGATGAAACCATTGGAGAAGCCGTTATTGACTAGGACCTGCCTTACCCTACAGAGTTCTTCGTCGACTTGCTTCCATTCCGAGCTGTGGCTGAGAGCACGGTCGACGTATGCGTTAACAACACTCCTCTTGTACCTGTCAGGGCAGTCGCTGTTGGCATTTAGGCACATTCCTATGTTTGTTTCCTTAGTGTAGACTGCAGTGTGGAAACCTCCGCCATTTTCCATGACTGTTACATCTAGAAAAGGCAGCTTCCCATCCTTTTCCGTCTCGTAAGTGAAACGCAGCACGGAACTCTGCTCAAATGCCTCCTTCAGCTCCTGCAGATGTCTGGCATCAGGTACCTGTGTAAAAATGTCGTCAACATACCTGCAGTATATGGCCGGTTTCAAGTTCATGTCGACTAAGAATTTTTGCTCGATGGTACCCATGTAGAAGTTTGCAAACAGGACACCTAGGGGAGAACCCATGGCGACCCCATCTACTTGCTTATACATGTGCCCATCCGGGCTCAAGAAGGGTGCCCCTTTAGTACAAGCTTGGAGTAGTTTCCTCAGAATACTTTCTGGCATGTCAAGAGGAGTACAGGCTGGATCACGATACACTCTGTCGGCTATCATTCCGATTGTCTCGTCCACAGGTACGTTGGTAAACAGCGATTCTACGTCCAACGAGGCTCTTATCCCTGTGGCCCGTGTGCCCCGCAGTAAGTCCACAAATTCCTTTGGAGACTTCAGGCTGAAGGCGCAAGGAACATAAGGAGTCAGCAGGCCGTTGAGTCGCTTCGCCAGTCTGTACGTGGGTGTGGGTATCTGGCTAATGATTGGCCGAAGTGGGTTTCCAGGCTTGTGCGTCTTGACATTTCCATACGCATATCCAGGTTTATATTCCCCAATGATCTTTGGCAGGTGGAGTCCGGATTTCTTGGCGTTCACAGTTTCGATCAGTTTGTTGACCGTTGCTTCTAATTCGGCTGTAGTGTCCTTCGTTACCCTTTGGAACTTAGTTTGGTCAGAGAGTATGATGTTCATTTTCGCCAGATATTCGTCTTTTTTAAGAATGACATATATTGGCGACTTGTCACCTCTCCTGACAACTATCTCCTTGTTCTCACGAAGGCTTTTAGCTGCCGCTTTAAGCTCGGGGGACAGTATGGTGCTTCTGTAGTTGCCTCGATTCTTTCCTCCTTCTGCAATAAGTTCTGCTTGTAAGGTATCTTTGGTAGTGACCTTCTTTTGTGTCTCGAGGTCGAATATGTCGTCCAACAGAATTTCCAACTCTACTTTCCGGGCCATTTCACTCGGTCTGGACATAACATGACAGTTTATGCCCAGATTTAGGAGAGTGACTTGGTCCTCAGTGAGGTTAATTCCTGCAAGGTTCAGGAAGCCATCTCTTGGTCGTGGAATTGCCATAGGTCCTCCATATAATGTTGTTAGTTTCTTGATAATCCTTGTTTCAGTGCTGAGGTGATGTTGGTCTGTGAGGATGTCGAGGTGTTGTTCAATGTTCAATTCGTGTTAGAATTATTAATCTTACTTTTTCGGTCATATTTAATAATATATGTCTACAGGAAAGACTGCTACCAAAATATACTAATATTAAAGTGCACGACCCAGCAGCAAGGAATCAAGCCTTCACGATAAAATATCGCCAGGATCTGATTCGTGATCAGATATACAAGGCAGAGAATGAAATCAAAGACAACAAAACGCAACTACTTCATGCTACAAACGAGTGGAGAAATAGCAACATCGACCATAGTATCCGTACCCGCATTGAACAACACCTCGACATCCTCACAGACCAACATCACCTCAGCACTGAAACAAGGATTATCAAGAAACTAACAACATTATATGGAGGACCTATGGCAATTCCACGACCAAGAGATGGCTTCCTGAACCTTGCAGGAATTAACCTCACTGAGGACCAAGTCACTCTCCTAAATCTGGGCATAAACTGTCATGTTATGTCCAGACCGAGTGAAATGGCCCGGAAAGTAGAGTTGGAAATTCTGTTGGACGACATATTCGACCTCGAGACACAAAAGAAGGTCACTACCAAAGATACCTTACAAGCAGAACTTATTGCAGAAGGAGGAAAGAATCGAGGCAACTACAGAAGCACCATACTGTCCCCCGAGCTTAAAGCGGCAGCTAAAAGCCTTCGTGAGAACAAGGAGATAGTTGTCAGGAGAGGTGACAAGTCGCCAATATATGTCATTCTTAAAAAAGACGAATATCTGGCGAAAATGAACATCATACTCTCTGACCAAACTAAGTTCCAAAGGGTAACGAAGGACACTACAGCCGAATTAGAAGCAAAGGTCAACAAACTGATCGAAACTGTGAACGCCAAGAAATCCGGACTCCACCTGCCAAAGATCATTGGGGAATATAAACCTGGATATGCGTATGGAAATGTCAAGACGCACAAGCCTGGAAACCCACTTCGGCCAATCATTAGCCAGATACCCACACCCACGTACAGACTGGCGAAGCGACTCAACGGCCTGCTGACTCCTTATGTTCCTTGCGCCTTCAGCCTGAAGTCTCCAAAGGAATTTGTGGACTTACTGCGGGGCACACGGGCCACAGGGATAAGAGCCTCGTTGGACGTAGAATCGCTGTTTACCAACGTACCTGTGGACGAGACAATCGGAATGATAGCCGACAGAGTGTATCGTGATCCAGCCTGTACTCCTCTTGACATGCCAGAAAGTATTCTGAGGAAACTACTCCAAGCTTGTACTAAAGGGGCACCCTTCTTGAGCCCGGATGGGCACATGTATAAGCAAGTAGATGGGGTCGCCATGGTTTCTCCCCTAGGTGTCCTGTTTGCAAACTTCTACATGGGTACCATCGAGCAAAAAGTCTTAGTCGACATGAACTTGAAACCGGCCATATACTGCAGGTATGTTGACGACATTTTTACACAGGTACCTGATGCCAGACATCTGCAGGAGCTGAAGGAGGCATTTGAGCAGAGTTCCGTGCTGCGTTTCACTTACGAGACGGAAAAGGATGGGAAGCTGCCTTTTCTAGATGTAACAGTCATGGAAAATGGCGGAGGTTTCCACACTGCAGTCTACACTAAGGAAACAAACATAGGAATGTGCCTAAATGCCAACAGCGACTGCCCTGACAGGTACAAGAGGAGTGTTGTTAACGCATACGTCGACCGTGCTCTCAGCCACAGCTCAGAATGGAAGCAAGTCGACGAAGAACTCTGTAGGGTAAGGCATTTCCTAGTCAATAACGGCTTCTCCAATGGTTTCATCGAAGACATCATAAGAAGGAAAGTGAAAAGCCATGCAACCTCTGAAGAGACAACTAACACAACACCTATACCCCCTATTAGACTATTTTACAGGAACTTCTTTTCCACAGCTCATAAAACGGAGGAAAGGGTCCTGAAAGATATTGTTAATAGAAATGTTATCCCTACAGACAAAAATCAGAGGATACAACTGACGATTTACTATAAAACCAGAAAAACGGCCAGCCTACTCATGAGAAACTCTCCAGACACAAAACAGAACGCTTTAAAAGAGACTAACGTCGTCTATGCCTTCAAATGCCCACTTGGGGACTGTAAGCTCCAAAAAACCCAGTATATAGGCAAGACAACAACATCTCTTTCTAGGCGTTTAACGATGCATAAGCAACGGGGCTCCATTAAGGAACATATAATCTCTTCCCATAACCAAACCATCGCCAGAGAAATCCTACTTAACAACACAGAAATCATCGATAGATACAGCGATAGCAGGCGGCTTGACGTTTGCGAGGCACTACACATCAAGAAGTCAACACCAGCAATCAACAGCCAATTATTGCACAACTATATTCTACCCACCTCAAGACTCCGCTCCAATATAGAAGCATCAAGAAATATGGACCAATAGGCTTTCTACAAACACTTCTATTCAATACCCATTGTTTCTGTTCTGTCTTGTGTTGATACTTTTAATACCCTATTAATATCCCCTCTTGTTCTGTCTTGTGTTAATGCCACATCACCCCTCCCACCTCACTCAAATTTAGATAAAAAATCAGAGATACGTAAGTTCTAATCAGTTGTGTATTTGTGAAGTCTTTGAAAATGTAATAAGTTTTACGAAACGCGCCCGTGTCGCGTCAGACTAGAAATAAAAATGAATTTTGGAGAAGTGATTTTTGATTTACCTCCAACAGTGAAGCGTAATGTACGAAAGATTGAGAAAATTCGTGTTAGAATTATTAATCTTACTTTTTCGGTCATATTTAATAATATATGTCTACAGGAAAGACTGCTACCAAAATATACTAATATATATATATATATATATATATATATATATATATATATATATATATATATATATATATATATATATATATATATATATATATATATATAAATGTGTGCATATGTATATGTATAAAGTACATGTGGAAGATGATCAGAATTACATTTCACCTTTGTAAATGCACATTAATGATACTATGTAAAGAACACATCGACCACTTTATGTAGGGCAAACGTAACTCTGCGTATCTATGTATTAATGTCTGAAGATTAGATTAGCATTTTAAAAACACTACATTTACCTTCTGTGTTTGATTGTTCAATAAATCCCTGAACTATATGTTTAACAGATCTCTCACCCTTTCTATGGAGGACAGAAAAAATGTATATATGCCCGTTAGCATTGTTAATGTGTGGCCACGTCTGTGGTAGAAAATAATAATAATAAAAAAATCCCCCCCACTATCTCCTCCCTTTTGTCTCTCCACGTGTCCCCTGCCTTCTACACTATCATTCTATCTTCTTCCACTTCTTACTCCTCACCTTTCTCTTCTTCCAGTCCCTATAAATCCCTCACCACTTTCCCTCCATCACTATGTTATCCCACCCAGTCCACATTCGACACCCCATACCACCCTTCCCCTGACCCTCCCTCCTCCAGTACTCTCAACAAACCCACTCAACGCCCCTCTACAAACTTCCATTTCTACCACCTCCCATTTCCTACCCCGACGGTCCTACTGCTCCTTGAAAATATACCTTCCATTCACCTATTCCCTCCCCCTTCTATCACTCCTCTCCCCCTCCCCCTATAATCCGACCTAAATCCCTTCCCCACTCTCCCCCTCCCCCTCACGTTTCTTACTTTTATGACTGCAATAGATTACGCGATCACACTGCTTTTATTGGCATCGCTGGTATTTTTCCCGGATACCCGATGGGTCACCGCCCGTGACTGGTCCCGGGTACCCAATGGGTCACCGCCCGTGACTGTTACCGGGTACCCGATGGATCACCGCCCGTGACTGTTCCCAGGTACCCGATGGATCACCGCCCGTGACTGTTCCCAGGTACCCAATGGATCACCGCCCGTGACTCTGAGAGCGAATTTTTAATGAGGGGTGTTTACCGTGTGGTCCGCGGGAGGGGGAGGACAGGGAGTGATGGGGAGGAGAGGGGGTGAAGGGGAGGAGTGGAGGAATGAGTGAAGTGGGGGGGAGAGAGAGAGAGAGAGAGAGAGAGAGAGAGAGAGAGAGAGAGAGAGAGAGAGAGAGAGAGAGAGAGAGAGAGAGAGAGAGAGAGAGAGAGAGAGAGAGAGAGAGAGAGAGAGAGAGAGAGAGAGAGAGAGAGAGAAGAGAGAGAGAAAAGAGAGAGAGAGAAAGAGACCAGTGGGGGTCATTATGATGTTGGTGTTGATGGTCGTCCTTCCTTACAGACAACCCAACCCAAAACCCCGTAGAGTGCTTATTTTGACCAGGAGATCATCCTGGGTGCTTTTGGCACTTGGAGAGGGGTTTAACGTCACACGTTTAAGGGGGTTACGGCTCCAATACTGACCTCGTTGTCACGTGCACACATCCACTCAAGCCGCCGTAACTCCCCACTCTCTCCTTATTTGGTGTGATCGCCTCAATCCCCTTTTCTAAAATATTACACTGTACTACCCTGTGCACAGCTATGGTTCTTGGTTCTCTCTCTCTCTCTTAGCTACTTTCTGGAAAGCCTCACTAGGACAAGGCTTAAACACCTTCTAGTTATTAACATTTAATATACAGAGAACATGTACAAACATACACAAGATACAATAATAACTCAACACTATGTTATTGCAATCAGGTTGCATCCAATCCTATTGGAACTCTATCAGCTGCTTATCTCAAGTGGTAGTCCAACTCCTGGCTCGCCACTTATGCTATCAACCTCATTATGTTGGTTAAATCTTGTCATATAATACGACACTATCAACTGTAGAATAATACCGGGTATATATATGTATATATATATATATATATGTCGTACCTAGTAGCCAGAACGCACTTCTCTGCCTACTATGCAAGGCCCGATTTGCCTAATAAGCCACGTTTTCATGAATTAATTGTTTTTCGACTACCTAACCTACCTAACCTAACTTTTTCGGCTACCTAACTTAACCTGACCTATAAAGATAGGTTAGGTTAGGTTAGGTAGGGTTGGTTAGGTTCGGCCATATATCTACGTTAATTTTAACTCCAATAAAAAAAAATTGACCTCATACATAATGAAATGGGTAGCTTTAACATTTCATAAGAAAAAAATTAGGGAAAATATATAAATTCATGAAAACCTGGCTTATTAGGCAAATCGGGCCTTGCATAGTAGGCTGAGAAGTGAGTTCTGGCTACTAGGTACGACATATATATATATATATATATATATATATATATATATATATATATATATATATATATATATATATATATATATATATATATATATATATATATATATATATATATATATTAGTATATTTTGGTAGCAGTCTTTCCTGTAGACATATATTATTAAATATGACCGAAAAAGTAAGATTAATAATTCTAACACGAATTTTCTCAATCTTTCGTACAGACACAACTAACACAACACCTATACCCCCTATTAGACTATTTTACAGGAACTTCTTTTCCACAGCTCATAAAACGGAGGAAAGGGTCCTGAAAGATATTGTTAATAGAAACGTTATCCCTACAGACAAAAATCAGAGGATACAACTGACGATTTACTATAAAACCAGAAAAACGGCCAGCCTACTCATGAGAAACTCTCCAGACACAAAACAGAACGCTTTAAAAGAGACTAATGTCGTCTATGCCTTCAAATGCCCACTTGGGGACTGTAAGCTCCAAAAAACCCAGTATATAGGCAAGACAACAACATCTCTTTCTAGGCGTTTAACGATGCATAAGCAACAGGGCTCCATTAAGGAACATATAATCTCTTCCCATAACCAAACCATCGCCAGAGAAATCCTAGTAAACAACACAGAAATCATCGATAGATACAGCGATAGCAGGCGGCTTGACGTTTGCGAGGCACTACACATCAAGAAGTCAACACCAGCAATCAACAGCCAATTATTGCACAACTATATTCTACCCACCTCAAGACTCCGCTCCAATATAGAAGCATCAAGAAATATGGACCAATAGGCTTTCTACAAACACTTCTATTCAATACCCATTGTTTCTGTTCTGTCTTGTGTTGATACTTTTAATACCCTATTAATATCCCCTCCTGTTCTATCTTGTGTTAATGCCACATCATCCTTACCACCTCACTCAAATGTAGATATAAAATCAGAGATACGTTCTAATCAGTTGTGCATTTGTGAAGTCTTTGAAAATGTAATAAGTTTTACGAAACGCGCCCGCGTCGCGTCAGACTAGAAATAAAAATGAATTTTGGAGAAGTGATTTTTGATTTACCTCCAACAGTGAAGCGTAATGTACGAAAGATTGAGAAAATTCGTGTTAGAATTATTAATCTTACTTTTTCGGTCATATTTAACAATATATATATATATATATATATATATATATATATATATATATATATATATATATATATATATATATATATATATATATATATATATATATATATATGCAAACAAGCCTGAATGGTCCCCAGGACTATATACAACTGAAAACTCACACCCCAGAAGTGACTCGAACCCATACTCCCACAACTGGTATGTACAGGGACGCCTTAATCCGCTTGACCATCACGACCGGACAAAAGGAAGTGATAGCCGAGGCTATATGAACCACTTCCCCGCCGGCACTCGGATGGTAATCTTGGGCATAGCATTTTATCAAATCACCTCATTCTTTGGGGCACACGTGAGGAACACAAATGCAAACAAGCCTGAATGGTCCCCAGGACTATATACAACTGAAAACTCACACCCCAGAAGTGACTCGAACCCATACTCCCACAACTGGTATGTACAGGGACGCCTTAATCCGCTTGACCATCACGACCGGACAAAAGGAAGTGATAGCCGAGGCTATATGAACCACTTCCCCGCCGGCACTCGGATGGTAATCTTGGGCATAGCATTTTATCAAATCACCTCATTCTTTGGGGCACACGTGAGGAACACAAATGCAAACAAGCCTGAATGGTCCCCAGGACTATATACAACTGAAAACTCACACCCCAGAAGTGACTCGAACCCATACTCCCACAACTGGTATGTACAGGGACGCCTTAATCCGCTTGACCATCACGACCGGACAAAAGGAAGTGATAGCCGAGGCTATATGAACCACTTCCCCGCCGGCACTCGGATGGTAATCTTGGGCATAGCATTTTATCAAATCACCTCATTCTTCATTCATTCAGGCTTGTTTGCATTTGTGTTCCTCACGTGTGCCCCAAAGAATGAGGTGATTTGATAAAATGCTATGCCCAAGATTACCATCCGAGTGCCGGCGGGGAAGTGGTTCATATAGCCTCGGCTATCACTTCCTTTTGTCCGGTCGTGATGGTCAAGCGGATTAAGGCGTCCCTGTACATACCAGTTGTGGGAGTATGGGTTCGAGTCACTTCTGGGGTGTGAGTTTTCAGTTGTATATAGTCCTGGGGACCATTCAGGCTTGTTTGCATTTGTGTTCCTCACGTGTGCCCCAAAGAATGAGGTGATTTGATAAAATGCTATGCCCAAGATTACCATCCGAGTGCCGGCGGGGAAGTGGTTCATATAGCCTCGGCTATCACTTCCTTTTGTCCGGTCGTGATGGTCAAGCGGATTAAGGCGTCCCTGTACATACCAGTTGTGGGAGTATGGGTTCGAGTCACTTCTGGGGTGTGAGTTTTCAGTTGTATATAGTCCTGGGGACCATTCAGGCTTGTTTGCATTTGTGTTCCTCACGTGTGCCCCAAAGAATGAGGTGATTTGATAAAATGCTATGCCCAAGATTACCATCCGAGTGCCGGCGGGGAAGTGGTTCATATAGCCTCGGCTATCACTTCCTTTTGTCCGGTCGTGATGGTCAAGCGGATTAAGGCGTCCCTGTACATACCAGTTGTGGGAGTATGGGTTCGAGTCACTTCTGGGGTGTGAGTTTTCAGTTGTATATAGTCCTGGGGACCATTCAGGCTTGTTTGCATTTGTGTTCCTCACGTGTGCCCCAAAGAATGAGGTGATTTGATAAAATGCTATGCCCAAGATTACCATCCGAGTGCCGGCGGGGAAGTGGTTCATATAGCCTCGGCTATCACTTCCTTTTGTCCGGTCGTGATGGTCAAGCGGATTAAGGCGTCCCTGTACATACCAGTTGTGGGAGTATGGGTTCGAGTCACTTCTGGGGTGTGAGTTTTCAGTTGTATATAGTCCTGGGGACCATTCAGGCTTGTTTGCATTTGTGTTCCTCACGTGTGCCCCAAAGAATGAGGTGATTTGATAAAATGCTATGCCCAAGATTACCATCCGAGTGCCGGCGGGGAAGTGGTTCATATAGCCTCGGCTATCACTTCCTTTTGTCCGGTCGTGATGGTCAAGCGGATTAAGGCGTCCCTGTACATACCAGTTGTGGGAGTATGGGTTCGAGTCACTTCTGGGGTGTGAGTTTTCAGTTGTATATAGTCCTGGGGACCATTCAGGCTTGTTTGCATTTGTGTTCCTCACGTGTGCCCCAAAGAATGAGGTGATTTGATAAAATGCTATGCCCAAGATTACCATCCGAGTGCCGGCGGGGAAGTGGTTCATATAGCCTCGGCTATCACTTCCTTTTGTCCGGTCGTGATGGTCAAGCGGATTAAGGCGTCCCTGTACATACCAGTTGTGGGAGTATGGGTTCGAGTCACTTCTGGGGTGTGAGTTTTCAGTTATATATATATATATATATATATATATATATATATATATATATATATATATATATATATATATATATATATATATATATATATGTCGTACCTAATAGCCAGAACGCACTTCTCAGCCTACTATGCAAGGCCCGATTTGCCTAATAAGCCAAGTTTTCATGAATTAATTGTTTTTCGTCTACCTAACCTACCTAACCTAACCTAACCTAACGTTTTCGGCTACCTAACCTAACCTAACCTATAAAGATAGGTTAGGTTAGGTTAGGTAGGGTTGGTTAGGTTCGGTCATATATCTACGTTAATTTTACCTCCAATAAAAAGAAATTGACCTCATACATAATGAAATGGGTAGCTTTATCATTTCATAAGAAAAAAAATAGAGAAAATATATTAATTCAGTAAAACTTGGCTTATTAGGCAAATCGGGCCTAGCATAGTAGGCTGAAAAGTGCGTTCTGGCTACTAGGTACGACATATATATATATATATATATATATATATATATATATACATACATATGTATATATATATATATATATATATATATATATATATATATATATATATATATATATATATATATATATGTCGTACCTAGTAGCCAGAACGCACTTCTCAGCCTATTATGCAAGGCCCGATATGCCTAATAAGCCAAGTTTTCATGAATTAATATATTTTCTCAAAATTTTTTCTTATGAAATGATAAAGCTACCCATTTCATTATGTATGAGGTCAATTTTATTTTATTTGAGTTAAAATTAACGTAGATATATGACCGAACCTAACCAACCCTACCTAACCTAACCTAACCTATCTTTATAGGTTAGGTTAGGTTAGGTAGCCGAAAAAGTTAGGTTAGGTTAGGTTAGGTTGGTTAGGTAATCGAAAAACAATTAATTCATGAAAACTTGGCTTATTAGGCAAATCGGGCCTTGCATAGTAGGCTGAGAAGTGCGTTCTGGCTACTAGGTACGACATAAATATATATATATATATATATATATATATATATATATATATATATATATATATATATATATATATATATATATATATATATATATATATATATATATATATATATATTTATATACCTATTAGCCACAACACACTTCTCGGCCTACTATGCAAGGCCCGATTTGCCTATTAGGCCGAGTGATTTTCTTTATTTGCAATAAATTGTATCCAATTAGTTTATTTGATTATTATTATATTATATTAAGAACGTAAATTATTGACTTAATTGTGTTAGCTTAGGTTAGGTAAAGATAGGTTAGGTTAGGTTAGGTAGGGTTGGTTAGGTTCGGCCATATATCTACATTAGTTGTCTTCACCACATTATCAGGTAATGATTAATTAATTAATGAAGATGATATAGGTTATATCATCTATATAACATCGTTTAACCTTAATTAAATTAAGGTTAAATGAAGATGATATAGGTTGTGGTGAAGATGTTCATTGAGTTACGTAGTGAAGACGCTGCTGAGGATTGTGTGGTTAAGATGATTCAGGAGCTATGTAGTGAAGATGCTGCTGGAGTTATGTAGTGAAGATGCTGTTGGGGTTATGTAGTGAAGATGCTGCTGTAGGTTAAATAAAGATGATATAGGTTGTGGTGAAGATGTTCATTGATGCTGGGGTTATGTAGTGAAAATGCTGTTGTAGGTATGTGGTGAAGATGCTGCTGTTGGTTAAGTAGTGAAGATGATGCTGTAGGTTAAATGAAGATGTTATAGGTTGTGGTGAAGATGTTCATTGAGTTATGTAGTGAAGATGCTGCTGGGGTTGTGTAGTGAAGACGCTGCTGGGATTATGTGGTGAAGATGCTGCTGGAGTAATGAGTGAAGATGTTGCTGGGGATATGTGGTGAAGATGTTCCTGGGGTTATGAAGTGAAGATGCTGATGGGGTTATGTAGTGAAGATGCTGCAGGGGTTATTTAGTAAAGATGCGCTGGGGTTATGTAGTTAAGATGCTGTTGTCGTTATGTGGTGAAGATGCTGCTGGGGTTATTTAGGGAAGATGCTGCTGTAGGTTAAATGAAGATGATATAGGATGTGGTAATGTGGGAAAACTCCAGGCAGATATTCTCTTTTTTAAATTGACTTTAATAAGATAAATTTTATCTTATTTATTTTCTTAGTAATTAATTAATTGAGTGGACTGTATGTACTTGTTAAAACTGCCTGAAATTATCTCAGACAGTTGGGGGGGCAATTTGTAGTTTAAACCCCTTTAAGGTGGCTCCTTCTTAAACCACAAATTGATTACCCTATTTAATATATAATTATATCATACCACATATGGTGGTCTAATCTACTAGTAATACTTACTAATTATGAATACTAATACTACTATAACTAAAGAGGTCTTAGCTGATCCTATAGTAGGGGCCTGCTAAGGCTGTGTAATTGTAGCATCAAGATGGGTGTGGCCCTGTGCCTCTGAGTGCCACGTAATGGTGGCTGTGGAGGCTACAAGCCCTGGCATACAGCTACGTAAATTATGTGTAATGCTCAACTGTCTGCTCAGCTTCTTGCTACTCCAAATCACAAATTACCTGTATGGGATGTAAGGAATTAATAAAAGTTCCCTAAACATATAATTACAGGTATGACATGGAATATGAGGTTGTTAAATGGGGTACACGTACTTCTGTGCGGTGTTTTCATGCTAATAACCGGCTACCTATCTAATGATAAAAATGTCTACACAAATTAATCAAATACAATATACTTGGTAAGCCGGATACAGGATTGCTCTAGTGATAGTAGTGGTGTTGTCATGGTAGCTTTCTTGGGACAGAGTCGACAGAGGAGGCCTGATCGACGACCGGGCCACGGGGACGCTAAGCCCCGGAAGCACCTCAAGGTGCTTCCGGACGAGTGATACAGGTTAACATGGAGATGGCAGCGTGAGGAATTCTTCTCTCGGGCTGCAAGATAAATAATTTTCAGTAGCAACTGATTTAACTACTCAATTTATATTCAAGAATATTGAAATTTACAGGTGACAAATTTTAATCACCTGTTATTAGGTGTTATCGCGCTTCTTAACGAACAATCACCCTGCTATTATCAATCTTATACCTGATGCATCAAATAAAAGAATACTTAGCTGTGGGCACTGTATAAGTATTAAGATTGCCGTATTTCGCATCCCAGGCTCCGGTGAACCTATCCTGGATAGTGATGCGCTTCAGCTGGCTGATCACGTGTCGTCAGGAACCAAGTCCAAGGGCTCCTTATTTAACACCAGCACTAGTTGAAGATATTATCTGCAAGTTTGTTCACGCCTCACAGTGGCGGCTTTCATCTGTAGATGGATAACACCTGTCCTATTTGCTGGACAATGGCGTATTCTTATGAGTACGGTAAGCGCAGGTTTGCTTCCTTTCGGCTCTGCACGTGTCTGCGTACTGAGGAGGATGGCGTCCCTCCAACCCACGCCGGGTCGACGTTCGTAAAACAAATTATTGTCTCGAACATTAATATTTCTCGCATTTGCGCTTGAAACGTTAAAGACTGGACGGGTTTATTATTTAGAGGAACAAATTATTATTATTTACCAATTTAAGAATAGTAAATATATAAGGGAGAGAAATTAATGTCTTCCCATGGCATTCATTGATGACGTTAACTCTATCGCGAGGTAGACGCTATGATTCTAACGCTTTATTCGGCTTTTAGTTAGAGAATAATTCTTCTGCAATCAGTTGTCATACAGAATGCTTTAATTATGGAGAATCGTATTTAATTCTCACACAAATTGGATATAATGTGTTTACTGTAAGGAAATCTGATGCAATACTGGCGTCAGGTGACGTGAGAATTCTAGCCTAATGCACAGATGAATTATTAGTACATGAGAATTCTACGAGTTGTTAATTTTACTTACTACAATATTTAGTATGGTTAGTAATAAGTAATGAGAATACAACAATGCTGTATTCGATGTTGGAAATATCCAACATAACTCCGGGGGGAGGATCCTAGGGTCGCAGTGTACTGTGTTGTACTGACCTATCCCGAAGTGATATTAAGATTAATACATTAGTATGTTAATATGTTAGTATGTTAGTACACACATAACGAACGTCCCGTATTTATCAAGGACTTACAAGAATTTGAGTCTTGCTATTTACATGTCAACTGAAACATGTTGTTTGTAGCCTACACAATATTTATAGAATTCAACTCTCCCAATTTAAACTAACAGAATCTACGGTGATGCGATATCCTGGGTCATAGTGACGTGTAATGTTTCGTTACGTGATATCACATCGTAGCATCATCACAGTTTTCTCAGTGGGATGTGAAAGAAATTACTCTTGTTCAGAGTTGTAATAGGCTTGCAGTTTCCCTTAGTGGAAACATGCATTAAATATTGAAACATTAAATGATTAAGTTATCGGTAATCAGGAACACTCTAAAGCTCACAATAAACTCAACAACTAGGGTCGCAGTGACATGTAATGGTGTATTACGTAGCGGCTGAATCGTAGGTAAACTCAGAATAAGTTCCTAAGAACTGATAACACTATTGTATGATTATACAGTAAAGTATTATTAGTCATTTAAGATCAAGGAGACTATGACACTACAGTAAGGTGACTGTCTAGGGTCGCTGTGACTTGTAACTATTGAGTTACTAGACAATAACATCACGCAGCATCACGATCACCTCAAATTCAAATGAGGAAATTGAATTTAATGTGCACTGCCGTGCAGTAGTCATGCTGACTGATGGTGCAACTAATTTGCTAACTAGCTAAATTAATAGAAAAGTAGAGAACTGAAAAGTTTATTCATTAAAATCAAGGAAAATTCTGAGTCGACAGTGAGATTAGTAGCCTAGTCATTCTGACTTATGAGCTAATTAAATGGTAGCTCATAGGCTTGACACTGTAAACTTGTTAGTACGAAATCACCTTTACATGAAATTGAGTTTATTAAATCAGTCCCTATAAGTATAGTCAACTGCAATTAATGGTGAGTACAGATTAGGCTAGTACTCAGTTGACACTAACTAAAGTCCCTAAGCTTACCTAAATAAATGGTTTGAATTTCTAACCTACCTAAGTAAGGGACTAAGCTAATTGTGAGCAAAAATGTACTCGAATTAACATTGTGAGCAGTATTGAGCTCATTAACAGGTCGAGCTATATTGAACTCGTGAACATGGTGAGCTACAGTGAGCTCGTCAGCAGTGCTGACAGGGTGAGTATAGTGAACTCGTCAACAGTGTTGACAGGGTGAGCTACATTGAGTTCGTTAGCAGTGCTAACAGGGTGAGTTGCAGTGAACTCGTCAACAGTGTTGACAGGGTGAGCTACATTGAGCTCGTTAGCAGTGCTAACAGGGTGAGTTGCAGTGAACTCGTCAACAGTGTTGACAGGGTGAGCTACATTGAGCTCGTTAGCAGTGCTAACGGTGAGTTTCAGTGAACTCGTCAACAGTGTTGACAGGGTGAGCTCGTTAGCAGTGCTAACAGGGTGAGTTGCAGTGAATTCGTCAACAGTGTTGACAGGGTGAGCTCGTTAGCAGTGCTAACAGGGTGAGTTGCAGTGAACTCGTCAACAGTGTTGACAGGGTGAGCTACATTGAGCTCGTTAGCAGTGCTAACAGGGTGAGTTGCAGTGAACTCGTCAACAGTGTTGACAGGATGAGCTACAGTGAGCTCGTTAGCAGTGCTAACAGGGTGAGTTACAGTGAACTCGTCAACAGTGTTGACAGGGTGAGCTACAGTGAGCTCGTTAGCAGTGCTAACAGGGTGAGTTGCAGTGAACTCGTCAACAGTGTTGACAGGGTGAGCTACAGTTAGCTCGTTAGCAGTGCTAACAGGGTGAGTTACATTGAACTCGTCAACAGTGTTGACAGGGTGAGCTACATTGAGCTCGTTAGCAGTGCTAACAGGGTGAGTTACAGTGAACTCGTCAACAGTGTTGACAGGGTGAGCTGCAGTGAGCTCGTTAGCAGCGATAACAGGGTGAGTTACAGTGAACTCGTCAACAGTGTTGACAGGGTGAGCTACAGTGAGCTCGTTAACAGTTAACAGGGTGAGTTCAGTGAACTCGTCAACAGTGTTGACAGGGTGAGCTACAGTGAGCTCGTTAGCAGTGCTAACAGGGTGAGCTGCAGTGAGCTCGTTAACAGTTAACAGGGGGAGTTCAGTGAACTCGAATTAACGAGGTGGAGTTTTGTTATTCAATTGTCATGGCGAGCAATATTAAGCTCGTACGCATGGTGAACAAGCACTCATATTATTACGTTAATTCTAAGGTGAGCTATATTAAGCTCATGGCGTATGTTAATTAACAATGCTAATGTTTAACGATAATGCATTAAACATATTAGTTCTCTGTAAATTCACTTACGTATTAGTAAGTTTGCAAGTTTGTTCGTGCTGCGCTCCTACACTAAATAAGCAGAAACGAAAGAAAAAACAACTCAAACAATTAATGCAAGTATTTATCACTAACTCTTAGTGCAGAAAACATGGTATTAAGAAGGTTTTCTTGGCAAACCTTTAAGCGCAAGTATAGTGGACCAGTGGTCCTAGTGAATTTGTAATTAAATTCAGGAAATGCCAGTGGCATTAAGTGTTAGATTCTCTAGCCTAACATTATTAATTACCTAGGGGGTACTAGATTCTCTAGCCCAACATTACAATTTAACTAGGAAGACTGAGTGTGGTCAATTACTACTTGTCGAGAATAATTCTAGGTCTGCAGTGAATTCAATGGCTTGGTCGCTGTGACTTGTACTTGTTTGAGTACGGACCATTGGTTATCACTGAGAGCTATGAAACATCTCGGCGAGTATCAATTGCACTACATTCAATCTGAGTTTATTACTCAGCTGTGTTTCTCCCTTTAGCTTGTTGCTGGAGAATTGATTTACTGCTGACTAATTTATTATTGTTGGCAGGTTTAGGCTTGTTCACATTCAGAACTTTACCAGGAAGTAAGTAGCCTCCTGCAGATTGGAGCATATTCATTCCCAATCGTTTAACATGTCCAGTTATGAACTGGTAATAGTAGTCGGCTCCTACTAGTACATCTACATTGTTAAGGCGGTCAGACATTAACTTGTTGTCAGCCAAATTAATTTCACGTTCCTGCAGGAAGTGGGCTGTGTACCCCAGACCCTTAATATTTAAGTCTAAAGGTATTTGATCTACAACAATGGCTTGGACAGCCTTGGCATGACTACCTAGTCGTACAAGCGGTTGAACTACTGTGTATTCATGGGTTCCTCGATTTATCATGGACCCTGACAAGTTTAATTTTACCTGTCCTATTGGTTGTAAATTAAGTGCCTCTGCTGCCCTTTGAGTAATAAAAGTTCTCTGGCAACCTTGGTCAAATAGTCCACGTATGGTGATCTTGGCTCCTCTGTTCTTCACTTGAAGTTGGGCAGTAGGCAAGGCAGCATCCACTTGAGATGCTTGGGAAGTTACGCTGTACACATCTCGCACCTTGCAACACTGTACTGGTGTAGATTCTCTACGTCCTATTCTAGGATTGACATAATTAGTCCTAACTAATTTGCACAGTGCAGCATGATGCTTGCCCCTTCTACACCTGTTGCAGGTGTTCAGTGGGGTGTCACAGCTGTTAACATTATGTGGTTTGAGACACCTAGTACATTTATGTAACTGTTTGAGTCGTCTGACTCTTGTGTCTCTATTAGGATAATTAGTACATTTGTACAGAGAATGTTTTTGATTGCAAAACAAGCATATTCCCCATCCTACAGATCGTTTAGGTGTTACCGTTTTAGGTAAAACAGTATTTGCAGGTGGTGATGGTTTTGCTGTTTGCATTTGCTTGTTATTTATTCTCTTGTGAGTACTTGGTGTACTCTGAGGAACCATTAACAGGCTCTTGGGAGTGCTTTTTGGACTATTAGGTCTCTTAGGAGCATCTGTGAAATCATTGGGGGTGCTCTTTGGACTATTAGGTCTCTTAGGAGCATCTGTGGAATCATTGGGGTGCTCTTTGGACTATTAGGTCTCTTAGGAGCACCTGTGGAGTTATTAGCAGTGCTCTTTGGACCATGTTACGAACCCGGATCCAGCGTCCGAGCCTGGAGCAGTGACGACCACGCCATCTGTGGGTCGGCTCCCAAAACCCCCTCCAAATGGACGACGACACCTGGCAAGGACGAGGTGTACCGGCCACAAGGGCCAGTTTCCAGTCCTGTTCAGCCCACAGCACAGCCGTTGCTGACCTCTGGTGAGGTGGTGTTCAGACAACAGCGCCATCTATGGAGTGGATACGTCGGGCGTTTGTGTCTGAGCCTGTAAGTGAGGTGCTTTAGTGTGTCCCTGTTATTGATGACGTGTCTGCTTACAGAGTCGACCTGGGACTGCTGTAAGGGAAGTTGAGTCAGTCTACCCAAGGCAACCGTCCCCACACCAAGTGCTTTGCTGCAGCAGCTGTGAGTCGCCTCCCGGAGGAACACTGTGGTGTTACCCTGCCAGTGAAGTGGCAGTTGAAGGATTGTCGTACCCGGGACCGACTGGTGGAGACGATTGACCACTGGGGTATTGTGGACAGGAGAGTGATCTGTGGTATCACACGAGGCTCCTGACTAGGGCGCTACCGTAGTATTGCTCGAGGAGTGGCCTGAACAGTGTTGCTGATCCGGAACCTGCCAGCAGTCTGCTGGACTCGTGGTTGACGGCCTCCACGGCGGTGCCCCCAGTTGACCTGTGTTTTGGCTGGCCTGTGGCCGGGGTAGACTCAGCTTCTCGAAGGATTCGTCGAGAGGCCACGAGAGCACCGAGAGCTCGGCACCAAGAGGATCCAGAGTCTTCAGGAGAAGACGACCGTGTAAATAATTCCCCTGTGCAGTGTTAATACCCCTCCCCCTGTGTAATCTTTTATATATTATTTATTGGTGGCGGTGTTAATTATAATCTTAAGTTTTTGCCTTTCTTTCCCTTCCCCTTTTAATTTACTTGCGTTAAGGATCACATCCCTTGAAAGCCACTACTGGCTTGGGGCCGGATACCCTTCCTCTAACAACATCAGAGTAAGAACCCAGTTGCGACCCGAGAGGGCCGTAACAGACCATTAGGTCTCTTAGGTGCACCTGTGGGACTCTTAGGCCTCACTGATGAATCAGTGTTTGACTGATTTTGGTTACATGGATTATTAGCACCTTTGTTACCTAGTGACAGTGTCACTTTAGGAGTTTCAGGCAAGGAAACTGATGTAGGTACAGTTTTGGTGCATTCAGATTTAGCATTAATTGCTTGGTCTGCTGTATGATTGCTCATATTACGCAAACCTGTAAATATATCCTGCATTGACAGGGTATTACCATTCTGGCATACAAATAGTTTATTAAGTGTGTCATCAGACAATTTTCTCTGGATGATAATTTTAGTCATCCACTCAGTAGTTGGGTGATCCACCTCTTTACTGAATGAATTTATCAGTGACTCAAGCTGAAAACTAAAAGCTTGTAAAGAGTCAACTGATTGTTCTGGTGAAGATAAATTTAATAATTGGTGCACAAGGTTTATAATAGTCTTCTCATTGTTAGCACTTGCTTTAGAAGGCTGTTGTGAGCAATTGTGACCATTACTTGTGTTGCTTAAGGCTTCTTGCTTAGCCTCAGCTTTGATTACAGCTTCGACTACTGTTGCAGCATTAGCTTTATCATTTTCTGGTTCAGATTCACTGATCATTGCAGCTTCACTTGTTTCATCTGCAGCTTCACTTGTTTCTCTGGGTTCTGGTGATAAGCTAGTTAATTCAGTAGCATTATGCATTGAACTTATAGAATCCAGGGAACATTGAGAAGAGTGGTCTGAAATTTGATCAGACTCTGTAAACAAATCATCGCATGAAGCGGTATTAGATGAGAGGTTAGAAAATGAAAGTTGAACTTCAGTTGTTGATCTTATATAGTGATCAGCATTGATTAGAGGATTCTCCTCGTCTTGATGTAGCTCATGTATTTCATCTGAGCTGTGTGCTTGCTCGGTTGTAGTTTTTCTACAAAAACGTTCTATCCAATCAGGATCATTTTGTTTCGCAAGCACTCTTTTATAGTGATCTAATTTGTCTTGAATGGTATCTTCATATTCATCAAGATCATATTCGATCTGACTTAATTCGTCTGGGTCAGTATTACTGCTAAAGAGTTTGTCTTTATAAGCCTCGATGGTCTCCTTCACCTGGACGTACTTTTCGTTAGCTGCCTCTGTGTAGAGGTTGAACTCAAAGAAGTCAATTGGATTGTTTTCTAAACAGTTGTCGCAGTCGTTAAGTCGTCTTGATAGGTACCTTTGGAGACTTCTCAAGATAATACTGATTCTCTTTAATATTTCAGGAGTATCCATTCTGGATGTAAATTTGAGCTTTATAAGGCTTATATAGCTAGTGGTATAGCTAGGGTGTCTGCTCCCTGATGCAGAGCAGGTATAATGATTTACAGCCTGAAAGGGCTTGTGTAGCTAGTGGTATAGCTATAGTCTGCTCCTTGCTGTAGAGCAGGTATAAGTATTAACAGCCTGATAGGGCTTATGTAGCTAGTGGTATAGCTATGGTGTCTGCTCCTTGATGTAGAGCAGGTATAAGTATTGACAGCCTGATATTTCTTGAGGCTGGTTGTAATTTACCTCATTTAGAGGTTAGCTACCTACCTAATAATAAGCAACTAAGATTTGAGTGGTACCTTGGTCTCACTGCAGGTGTTCCTCAGCTTAGCTCTTCTAAATCAGCTTCGGATGGGTAGTGGACTTACAGTAACACTCAAAGACATACATAGAAATATGCAATAAAATAATTACACAATAAATGGTTAATCCCACCCTTGATAGGGTCAGCACAAAAGAATAATATATATGTCACTAACTAGCTCAAGCCTAGTCGTGAGAATTTCTACTTGAGAAACTACAACTATATTTAGTCTGTGCTTGTGCCAAATTCAACACAATCACAGCCTAAATTGCTACCTAACAAAGGTTGGCAAAGATTATATTATGGTGCAGTAATGTGCAAATAATTGTGCTGTTTTTTTTTTTTTTTTTTGTATTTTATATAATATACACTTGTGTAATTATGTGTATAAGAAATTAAATGAACACAAAGGAATTAATTGTGTTTGGCAAGTATTCTACTGCCGTAAATGTTACCTAACTCCTGAATGTACTCCTAATTGTGGAATAAAATATTATCAGGGTTAGTAATGATTAACTAGTTTGAGATCAGTAATTTATATTAGTATACTGGATCCCTAAATGTTAATGATCCACTGACTTGAGTGAATCAGTAACTTTAACATGGATTCAGGCTATAATGGACGGTCTGCTGACAGCCACATTGAAACATTGGTATAGCCTAAATGGTTAACACTTAATTGGTGTTAGTGATTAATATAAGGTTATGAGCTGTTGCTCTTGGTGACCTAAAGATTCTACTTCAGTATGAAGTGTAGGTCTAAATGTTGTGGGTAATTGGCTATGACCCACTAAAGCTATGTATAAGGTAGCTGTTAGTGTGATCTAGGCTAACTGATGTGTTACACTATTAGTTGACACAATTAATTAAATAGTTAGTCTAGCTTCTATCACACAAGGATTAGTTATTAATGATTAATATTTTAATTATAAATTTAATGCCTATCCGGTTCGAAGGACCATAATGTGGGATATTTGGGCTTGATTCTGATTAATTAATGTAGTAAAATTAAATTACGAAGGACCACCCGCTTTTAAAGTAAAGAGGGAAACTGAGAATTTCAGATCGTTGGATAATTTCTAGAGGAAACCAGTGACTATGGATATAACTAGAAAGCATGATCATAATAATAATTAATGGGCTGTATTATTAAAGAAACAAACCTCAAACACCTACATTGGGGGGTTATTGTTGGAGGTAAGTACGTCCAGGAATTAGTGTGGTTCGTTCACTAATTCAAATAATAATAATCTAATCCTATAAGATAAGGTTGAAACTAATCTTATTAGCATAAAGAGGAATATAAAATATGAGCATAATGATGAGTTACAGTAAATCACATATTAATCTCAAAACATTCTGCATAAATTAAATTGCAATGGAATAGTAAAAGGAAATAAATCTTAGCTTGACGAAGATTGCTTTAGAAACCATTGAAGTCCTCTTATTCTCCAGACTCGGTACATAGACGAGTGATACAGGTTAACATGGAGATGGCAGCGTGAGGAATTCTTCTCTCGGGCTGCAAGATAAATAATTTTCAGTAGCAACTGATTTAACTACTCAATTTATATTCAAGAATATTGAAATTTACAGGTGACAAATTTTAATCACCTGTTATTAGGTGTTATCGCGCTTCTTAACGATCAATCACCCTGCTATTATCAATCTTATACCTGATGCATCAAATAAAAGAATACTTAGCTGTGGGCACTGTATAAGTATTAAGATTGCCGTATTTCGCATCCCAGGCTCCGGTGAACCTATCCTGGATAGTGATGCGCTTCAGCTGGCTGATCACGTGTCGTCAGGAACCAAGTCCAAGGGCTCCTTATTTAACACCAGCACTAGTTGAAGATATTATCTGCAAGTTTGTTCACGCCTCACAGTGGCGGCTTTCATCTGTAGATGGATAACACCTGTCCTATTTGCTGGACAATGGCGTATTCTTATGAGTACGGTAAGCGCAGGTTTGCTTCCTTTCGGCTCTGCACGTGTCCGCGTACTGAGGAGGATGGCGTCCCTCCAACCCACACCGAGTCGACGTTCGTAAAACAAATTATTGTCTCGAACATTAATATTTCTCGCATTTGCGCTTGAAACGTTAAAGACTGGACGGGTTTATTATTTAGAGGAACAAATTATTATTATTTACCAATTTAAGAATAGTAAATATATAAGGGAGAGGAATTAATGTCTCCCCATGGCATTCATTGATGACGTTAACTCTATCGCGAGGTAGACGCTATGATTCTATAGCTCTATTCGGCTTTTAGTTAGAGAATAATTCTTCTGCAATCAGTTGTCATACAGAATGCTTTAATTATGGAGAATCATATTTAATTCTCACACAAATTGGATATAATGTGTTTACTGTAAGGAAATCTGACGCAATACTGGCGTCAGGTAACGTTAGAATTCTAGCCTAATGCACAGATGAATTATTAGTACATGAGAATTCTACGAGTTGTTAATTTTACTTACTACAATATTTAGTATGGTTAGTAATAAGTAATGAGAATACAACAATGCTGTATTCGATGTTGGAAATATCCAACAAGGGGTAGGTCTATCCAAGGCGACTAATATTGCGACACACGAGCACCTATTTGTTGTTGTTGTGTGTGAGGAGTGAGCTCCCTGCCTGCATATTCTGTGGTTCCACTTCTGAACTTAAATTTACATTAACAAGGGAGACAAGCAATATTTTGGTGTTAGTAATTATATTCGGTCTTATTGAATACTTTTTTATTCAATTTAGACACGAGACTGCTATATAAACAGTATTATAATAATGTAAAAATACCACGTCGTTGATGACGTCACGGGATCACCCATTCTCTATTCTCAAGGGGATATTCTATGGGGATACTATGTTATTATGTGTCGGATTTCCGACAGGTAAAGATGTTCATTGAGTTATGTAGTGAAGACGCTGATGAGGATTGAGGGGTTAAGATGATTCAGGAGTTATGTAGTGAAGATGCTGCTGGGGATATGAGGTGAAGATGCTGCTTGGGTAATATGATAAAGATGCTGTTGGGGGTTATGTAGTAAAGATGCTGCTGGGGTTATGTAGAAAAAATGCTGATGGGGATTTGTGGTGAAGATGCTGCTGGGGTAAAGTGATGAAGATGCAGCTGGGGTAATGTAGTGAAGATGCTGCTGGGGTAAAGTGATGAAGATGCAGCTGGGGTAATGTAGTGAAAATGCTGCTGGAGATACCTGGTAAAGATGCTGCTGGGGCTATGTAGTAAAAATGCTGTTGGGTTTATATAGTGAAGATGCTGCTGGGGTTATATAGTGAAGATGCTGTAGGCGATATGTGATGAACATGCTGCTGGGGTTATGTGATGAAGATGCTGCTGGGGTTATGCAATGAAGATGCTGCTGGGGTTAAGTAGTAAAGATATTGTTGGGGTTATGTAGTGAAGATGCTATTGGGGTTATGTAGTGAAGATGCTGCTGGGGTTATGTAGTGAAGATGCTGCTGGAGTTATGTGGTGAAGATGCTGCTGGGGTTATGTAGTGAAGAAGCTGCTGGGGTTATGTTGTTAAGATGCTGCTGGAGTTAGGTGGTGAAGATGCTGCTGGAGTTCTGTAGTGAAGATGCTGCTTGGGTTATGTAGTGAAGATGGTGTTGGGGTTATGTATTAAAGATGCGTCTGGGGTTATGTAGTGAAGATGCTGCTGAGGTTATGTAGTGAAGAAGCTGTTGGGGTTATGTGGTGAAGATGCTGTTGGGGTTTTTTAGTGAAGATGCTGCTGGGGTTATGTAGTGAAGATGCTGCTGGCGTTATGTGGTGAAAATGCTGATGGGGTAATGTTGTGAAGATGCTGCAGGGGTTATATAGTGAAAAGGCTGTTGGGGTTATGTGACGAAGATGCTGCTGAGGTTATGTAGTGAAGATGCTGTTGGGGTTATGTGATGAAGATGCTGCTGAGGTTATTTCGTGAAGATGCTGTTGGGGTTATATGACGAAGATGCTGCTGAGGTTATGTGGTGAAGATGCCGTTGGGGCTATGTGACGAAGATGCTGATGGGGTTATGTTGTGAAGATGCTGCTGGGGTTATGTTGTGAAGATGCTGCTGGGGTTACGTAGTGAAGATGCTGCCGGAGGTATATGGTGAAGATGCTGCTGGGGTTATATGGTGAAGATGCTGCTGGGGTTATGTGGTGAAGATGATGCTGGGGTTATGTGGTGAAGATGCTGCTGGGGTTATGTAATATAAGATGCTGCTGGGGTTATGTAGGGAAGATGCTGCTGGAGTTATGTGGTTAAAATGCAGATGGGGTAATGTTGTGAAGATGCTGCAGGGGTTATGTTGTGAAGATGCTGCTAGGGTAATGAGTGAAGATGTTGCTTTGGATATGTGGTGAAGATGGTGCTGGGGTAATGAGTAAAGATGTTGCTGGAGTAATGTGGTGAAGATGCTCTTGAGGTTATGTATTGAAGATGCTGCTGGGTTTATGTAGAGAAGATGCTGTTGGAGTTATGTAGTGAAGATGCTGCTGGGGTTAAGTATTGAAGATATTGTTGGGATTATGTAGTGAAGATGTTGTTGGGGCTATGTAGTGAAGATGCTGCTGGAATTATGTGGTGACGATGGTGCTGGAGTTATGTGGTGAAGATGCTGCTGGGGTTATGTAGTGAAGATGCTGTTGGGGTTATGTAGTGAAGAAGCTGCTGGGGTTCTGTAGTTAAGATGCTGCTGGAGTTATGTGGTGAAGATGCTGCTGGAGTTATGTAGTGAAGATGCTGCTTGGGTTATGTAGTGAAGATGCTGTTGGGGTTATGCATTAAAGATGCTGCTGGGGTTATGTAATGAAGGTGCTGTTGGGGTTATTTAGTGAAGATGCTGCTCGGGTTATGTAGTGAAGATGCTGCTGGAGTTATGCGGAGAAAATGCTGATGGGTAATGTTGTGAAGATGCTGCAGGGGTTATGTAGTGAAAAGGCTGTTGTGTAAAGTAGTGAAGACACTGCTGGGGTTATGTAGTGAAGATGCTGTTGGGGTTATGTGACGAAGGTGCTGCTGGGGTTATGTGGTGAAGTTGCCGTTGGGGCAATGTGATGAAGATGCTGATGGGGTTATGAGTGAAGATGTTCCTGGGGATATGTGGCGAAGATACTGCTGGGGTAATGAGTGAAGATGTTGCTGGGGATATATGGTGAAGATGGTGCTGGGGTAATGAGTGAAGATGTTGATGGGGTAATGCGGTGAAGATGCTGTTGAGGTTATGTATTGAAAATGCTGCTGGGTTTATGTAGAGAAGATGCTGTTGGAGTTACGTAATGAAGATGCTGCTGGAGTTATATGGTGAAGATGCTGTTGGGGTTAGGTGGTGAAGATGCTGCTAGGGTTATGTTGAGAAGATGCTGTTGGGGTAATGCAGTGAAGATGCTGTTGGGGTTACGTGGTGAAGATGCTGCTGGAGTTATATGGTGAAGATGCTGCTGGGGTTATGTGGTGAAGATGCTGCCGGGGTTATGTGAACATGATGCTGGGGTTATGTGGTGAAGATGCTGCTGGGGTTATGTAAAGAAGATGCTGCTGTGGTTATGTGGGGAAGATGCTGTTCGGTTTATGTAGTGAAGATGCTGCTGGAGTTATGTGATGAAGATGCTGCTGGGGTTATGTGGTGAAGATCCTGCTGGGGGTTATGTGATGAAAATTCTGCAGGGGGTTATTTGGCGAAGATGCTACTGGAGTTATGTGGTAAAGATGCTTCTGGGGTTTTGAGATAAAGATGCTGCTGGGGTTATGTGGGAAAGATGCTGCTGGGGTATGTGGTGAAGATGCTGCTGGGGGTATGTAGTTATGATGCTGATGGGGTTATGTAGTGAAGATGCTATGTGAGTTATGTGGTGAATATGCTGCTGGGGGTTGTGTGGTGATAATGCTGCTGGGGGTTATGTGGTGAAGATGCTGCTGGGGTTATGTGGTAAAGATGCTGTTGGGGTTATGTAGTAAATATGCTGCTGGAGTTAAGTAGTGAAGAAGCTGCTGGGGTTATGTAGTGAAGATGCTGCTGATGTTATGTGGTGAAGATACTGCTGGGGTTATGAAGTGAAGATGCTGTTGGGGTTATGTAGTGAAGAAGCTGCTGGGGTTATGTAGAGAAGATGATGCTGGAGTTTTGTGGTGAAGATGCTGCTGGGGTTATGTAGTGAAGATGTTGTTTGGGTTATGTAGTGAAGATGTTGTTTGGGTTATGTAGATAAGATGCTGCTGGGGTTATGTAGTGAAAATGCTGCTGGGATTATGTAGTGAAGATGCTGTTGGGGTTATGTGGTAAAGATGCTGCTCGTGGTTATTTGATGAAGGTGCTGAGGGGCTTTTGTAGTGAAGATGCTGCCGGGGTTATGTAGTGAGAATGCTGCTGTAGTTATGTAATGACTATGTTGCTGGCGTTATATATTGAAGATGCTGTAGGCGATATTTGGTGAACATGCTGTTGGGTTATGCGATGAAGATGATGCTTGGGTTATGTTGAGAAAATACTGTTGGGGTTATGTAATGAAGGTGCTGTTGGAGTTATTTAGTGAGAATGCTGCTGGGGTTATGTAGTGAAGATGTTGCTCTGGTTATATAGTGAAGATGCTGTAGGCGATATGTGATGAACATGCTGCTGGGGTTATGTAGTGAAGATGCTGATGGGGTTAAGGAGTGAAGCTACTGTTGGGGTTATGTAGTGAAGATGCTGTTGGGGTTATGTAGTGAAGATGCTGCTGGGGTTATGTAGTGAAGATGCTGCAGGAGATATGTGGTGAAGATGCTGTTCGGGTTATGTGGTGAAGATGCTGTTGGGTTATGTGATGAAGATGCCGCTGGGGTTATGAAGAGAAAATACTATTGGGGTTATGTAATGATGGTGCTGTTGGGGTTATTTAGTGAAGATGCTGCTGGGGTTATGTAGTGAAGATGCTGCTGGAGATAAGTAGGGAAAATGCTGATGTTGTAATGTTGAGAAGATGCCGCATTGGTTATGTAGTGAAAAGGCTGTTGGGTAAAGTAGTGAAGACGCTGCTGCGGGTTATGTGATGAAGATGCTACTGGGGTTAATTGGTAAAGAAGCTGTTGGGATTATGTGACGAAGGTTGTGCTGGGGTTATGTGGTGAAGATGCCGTTAGGGCTATGTGATGAAGATGCTGATGGGGTTATGTTGTGAAGATGCTGCTGGGGTAATGAGTGAAGATGTTGCTGGGGATATGTGGTGAAAATACTGCTGGGGTAATGAGTGAAGATGTTGCTGGGGATATGTGGAGAAAATGGAGCAGGGGTAATGAGTGAAGATGTTGCTGGGGTAATGTGGTGAAGATGCTGTTGAGGTTATGTATTGAAGATGCTGCTGGGTTTATGTAGAGAAGATGCTGTTGGAGTTATGTAGTAGAGATGCTGCTGGGGTTACGTGGTGACAATGCTGCTGGAATTATGTAGAGAAGATGCTTTTGGGGTTATTTAGTGAAGATGGTGCTGGAGTTACGTGATGAAGATGCTGCTGGAGTTATATGGTAAAGATGCTGTTGGGGTAAAGTAGTGAAGACGCTGCTGGGGTTATGTAGTGAAGATGCTGTTGGGGTTACGTGACGAAGATGCTGCTGGGATTATGTGGCGAAGATGTTGTTGAGTTATGTGGTGAAGATACTGCTGGGGTAATGAGTGAAGATGTTGCTGGGGTTACATGATGAAGATGCTGTTAGAGTTATGTTGAGAAGATGCTGTTGGGGTTGTGCAGTGAAGATGCTGCTGGGGTTATGTAGTGATGCTGCGGCTTGGGTTATGTAGTGAAGATGCTGTTGGGGTTATGCATTAAAGATGCTGCTGGGGTTATGAAATGAAGGTGCTGTTGGGGTTATTTAGTGAAGATGCTGCTGGGGTTATGTAGTGATGATGCTGCTTGGGTTATGTAGTGAAGATGCTGTTGGACTTATGCATTAAAGATGCTGCTGGGGTTATGTAATGAAGGTGCTGTTGGGGTTTTTTAGTGAAGATGCTGCTGGGGTTATGTAGTGAAGATGCTGCTGGAGGTATGTGGTGAAAATGCTGATGGCGTAATGTTGTGAAGATGCTGCAGGGGTTATGTAGTGAAAAGGCTGTTGGGTAAAGTAGAGAGGACACTGCTGGGGTTATGTTGTGAAGATGCTGTTGGGGTTATGTGACGAAGATGCTGCTGAGGTTATGTGGAGAAGATGTTGTTGGGTTATGTGATGAAGATGCTGCTGGGGTTATTTGGTGAAGATGCTGTTGGGGTTATGTGACAAAGGTGCTGCTGGGGTTATGTGGTGAAGATGCCGTTGGGGCTATGTGATGAAGATGCTGATGGAGTTATGTTGTGAAGATGCTGCTGGGGTAATAAGTGAAGATGTTCCTGGGAATATGTGGCGAAGATACTGCTGGGGTAATGAGTGAAGATGTTGCTGGGGATATGTGGTGAAGATGGTGCTGGGGGAATGAGTGAAGATGTTGCTGGGGTAATGTGGTGAAGATGCTGTTGAGGTTATGTAGTGAAGATGCTGTTGGGGTTAGGTGGTAAAGATTCTGTTAGGGTTATGTTGAGAAGATGCTGTTGGGGTTGCGCAGTGAAGATGCTGCTGGGGTTACGTGGTGAAGACGCTGCTGGAGTTATATAATGAAGATGCTGCTGGGGTTATGTGATGATAATGCTGCTGGGGTTATGTGGTCAAGATGGTGCTGGGGTTATGTGGTGAAGATGCTGCTGGGGTTATGTAATATAAGATGCTGCTGGGGTTATGTGGGGAAGATGCTGCTGGAGTTATGTGTTAAAATGCTGATAGGGTAATGTTGTGAAGATGCTGCAGGGGTTATGTAGTGAAAAGGCTGTTGGGTAAAGTAGTGAAGACGCTGCTGGGGTTATGTAGTGAAGATGCTGTTGAGGTTATATGACGAAGATGCTGCTGGGGTTATGCAGTGATGATGCTGCTTGGGTTATGTAGTGAAGATGCTGTTGGGGTAATGCATTAAAGATGCTGCTGGGGTTATGTAATGAAGGTGTTGTTGGGGTTATTTAGTGAAGATGCTGCTGGGATTATGTAGTGATGATGCTGCTTGGGTTATGTAGTGAAGATGCTGTTCGGGTTATGCATTAAAGATGCTGCTGGGGTTATGTAATGAAGGTGCTGTTGGGGTTATTTAGTGAAGATGCTGCTGGGGTTATGTAGTGAAGATGCTGCTGGAGGTATGTGGTGAAAATGCTGATGGGGTAATGTTGTGAAGATGCTGCAGGGGTTATGTAGTGAAAAGGCTGTTTGGTAAAGTAGAGAGGACACTGCTGGGGTTATGTAGTGAAGATACTATTGGGGTTATGTGACGAAGATGCTGCTGAAGTTATGTGGAGAAGATGTTGTTGGGGCTATGTGATGAAGATGCTGATGGGGTTATGTGGTGAAGATGCTGCTGGGGTAATGAGTGAAGATGTTGCTGGGGATATGTGGTGAAAATGGTGCTGGGGCAATGAGTGAAGATGTTGCTGGGGTAATGTGGTGAAGATGCTGTTGAGGCTATGTAGTGAAGATGCTGCTGGGGTTACGTGGTGAAGATGCTGTTGGAGTTATGAAGAAAAGATGCTTTTGGGGTTATGTGGTGAAGATGCTGCTAGGGGTTATGTTGAGAAGATACTGTTGGGGTAACGCAGTGAAGATGCTGTTGGGGTTACGTGGTGAAGATGCTGCTGGAGTTATATGGTGAAGATGCTGCTGGGGTTATGTAAAGATGCTGCTGGGGTTATGTGGTGAACATGATGCTGGGGTTATGTGGTGAAGATGCTGTTGGGGTTATGTAATGAAGATGCTGCTGGGGTTATGTGGGGAAGATGCTGTTCGGTTTATATAGTGAAGATGCTGCTGGAGTTATGTGGTGAAGATGCTGCTGGGGTTATGTTATGAAGATCCTGCTGGGGGATATGGGATGAAGATGCTGCTGGGGGTTATGTGATGAAAATTCGGCAGGGGGTTATGTGGCGAAGATGCTGCTGGAGTTATGTGGTAAAGTTGTTTTTGGGGTTTTGTGATGAAGATAATGCTGGGGTTATGTGGTAAAGATTCTGCTGGGGTATGTGGTGAAGATGCTGCTGGAGGTATGTGGTGAAGATGCTGCTGGGGCTATGTAGTGAAAATGCTATTGGAGTTATGTGGTGAATATGCTGCCGGGGGTTGTGTGGTGATAATGCTGCTGGGGGTTATGTGGTGAAGATGCTGCTGGGGTTATGTGGTACAGATGTTGTTGGGGTTATGTAGTAAATATGCTGCTGGAGTTAAGTAGTAAAGAAGCTACTTGGGTTATGTAGTGAAGAAGCTGCTGGGGTTATGTAGTGAAGATGATGCTGGAGTTATGTGGTGAAGATGCTGCTGGGGTTATGTAGTGAAGATGTTGTTTGGGTTATGTAGTGAAGATGTTGTTTGGGTTATGTAGTGAAGATGCTGCTGGGGTTATGTAGTAAAGATGCTGCTAGAGTTATGTAGTGAAGATGCTGATGGGGTTATGTAGTGAAGATGTTGTTCGGGTTATGTAGTGAAGATGCTGCTGGGGTTATGTAGTGAAGATGCTGCTGGGGTTATGTAGTAAAGATGCTGCTAGGGTTTTGTAGTGAAGATGCTGCTGGGGTTATGTAGTAAGAATGCTGCTGGGGTTATGTAATGATGATGTTGCTGGGGTTATATAGTGAAGATGCTGTAGGCGATATTTGATGAACATGCTGTTGGGTTATGTGATGAAGATGCTGCTTGGGTTATGTAGTGAAATTACTGTTGGGGTTATGTAATGAAGGTGCTGTTGGGGTTATTTAGTGAGAATGCTGCTGGGGTTATGTAGTGAAGATGTTGCTGGGGTTATATAGTGAAGATGCTGTAGGCGATATGTGATGAACATGCTGCTGGGGTTATGTGGTGAAGATGTTGCTGGGGTTATGTAGTGAAGTTGCTTCTGGGGTTATGTAGTGAAGATGCTGCTGGTGTTAAGTAGTGAAGATACTGCTGGGGTTATGTAGTGAAGATACTGCTGGGGTTATGTGGTACAGATGTTGTTGGGGTTATGTAGTAAATATGCTGCTGGAGTTAAGTAGTAAAGAAGCTACTTGGGTTATGTAGTGAAGAAGCTGCTGGGGTTATGTAGTGAAGATGATGCTGGAGTTATGTGGCGAAGATGCTGCTGGGGTTATGTAGTGAAGATGTTGTTTGGGTTATGTAGTGAAGATGTTGTTTGGGTTATGTAGTGAAGATGCTGCTGGGGTTATGTAGTAAAGATGCTGCTAGGGTTATGTAGTGAAGATGCTGCTGGGGTTATGTAGTGAAGATGTTGTTCGGGTTATGTAGTGAAGATGCTGCTGGGGTTATGTAGTGAAGATGCTGCTGGGGTTATGTAGTAAAGATGCTGCTAGGGTTTTGTAGTGAAGATGCTGCTGGGGTTATGTAATGATGATGTTGCTGGGGTTATATAGTGAAGATGCTGTAGGCGATATTTGATGAACATGCTGTTAGGTTATGTGATGAAGATGCTGCTTGGGTTATGTAGTGAAATTACTGTTGGGGTTATGTAATGAAGGTACTGTTGGGGTTATTTAGTGAGAATGCTGCTGGGGTTATGTAGTGAAGATGCTGCTGGGGTTAAGGAGTGAAGCTACTGTTGGGGTTATGTAGTGAAGATGCTGTTGGGGTTATGTAGTGAAGATGCTGCTGGGGTTATGTAGTGAAGATGCTGCAGGAGATATGTGGTGAAGATGCTGTTCGGGTTATGTGGTGAAGATGCTGTTGGGTTATGTGATGAAGATGCCGCTGGGGTTATGAAGAGAAAATACTATTGGGGTTATGTAATGATGGTGCTGTTGGGGTTATTTAGTGAAGATGCTGCTGGGGTTATGTAGTGAAGATGCTGCTGGAGATAAGTGGGGAAAATGCTGATGTTGTAATGTTGAGAAGATGCCGCATTGGTTATGTAGTGAAAAGGCTGTTGGGAAAAGTAGTGAAGACGCTGCTGCGGGTTATGTGATGAAGATGCTACTGGGGTTAATTGGTAAAGAAGCTGTTGGGGTTATGTGACGAAGGTTGTGCTGGGGTTATGTGGTGAAGATGCCGTTAGGGCTATGTGATGAAGATGCTGATGGGGTTATGTTGTGAATATGCTGCTGGGGTAATGAGTGAAGATGTTGCTGGGGATATGTGGTGTAGATACTGCTGGGGTAATGAGTGAAGATGTTGCTGGGGATATGTGGAGAAAATGGAGCAGGGGTAATGAGTGAAGATGTTGCTGGGGTAATGTGGTGAAGATGCTGTTGAGGTTATGTATTGAAGATGCTGCTGGGTTTATGTAGAGAAGATGCTTTTGGAGTTATGTAGTAGAGATGCTGCTGGGGTTACGTGGTGACAATGCTGCTGGAATTATGTAGAGAAGATGCTTTTGGGGTTATTTAGTGAAGATGGTGCTGGAGTTACGTGATGAAGATGCTGCTGGAGTTATATGGTAAAGATGCTGTTGGGGTAAAGTAGTGAAGACGCTGCTGGGGTTATGTAGTGAAGATGCTGTTGGGGTTACGTGACGAAGATGCTGCTGGGATTATGTGGCGAAGATGTTGTTGGGTTATGTGGTGAAGATACTGCTGGGGTAATGAGTGAAGATGTTGCTGGGGTTACACGATGAAGATGCTGTATTATAGACTCGTGGGTTGGTTGGTGTTGTCGTCGTTGATCCTTCTCTACGGACAACCCAACCCACAACTCGGTAGAGTGCTTATACTAGGAGATCACCCTTGGCGCTTCTGGCTCTTGGAGAGGGGCTCAACGTCACACGTTTAGGGGATGCGGCTCCAACATTTAGCCTCGTTGTCACGTGCACACACCCACTCGAGCCGCTGTGACTCCCCACTCTCTCCTTAGGTGATATGATCTCCTCAATCCCCTTTTTGACTTATTAGTATTACCTTTTACCCTGTCCACGGCAGTGGTTCTTGGTTCTTTCTCTCTCTCTCTCCTTCTTTACTACCTCCTGGGAAGCCTCACTAGGACAAGGGCAAACACCAGCAAATTGTGACACATTTACTGGACAAAGCACATACACGATACATCCACACATATAATAATAATAATGAATCCTATACTCTATAATATCACAATCAGGTTGCACTCCAACACCATCAGAACTCTATTATCAGCTTATCAAGTGGTATCCTATCTCCTGGTTACCACCTGATACTATTAACCTCCTCAAGTTGGTCAAGCCTACATACACTGTTGCACTATCAGCAAGATAATGTGTATATAGAATACCAGCATTTGAATGCAATAACATATATCAGTATAAATGTTCATTGATACACAACAATGATTAATCGATCACTGTCAGTCCTCGAGCACATACATCTGTAGGTAATCAAGCCTACGACTGCAACTCTAAGCTTCAGACTAAATCACTCCTTGACATAAGAATGCAAACAGTCACTCACCTCTCACTGCGTCTTGCACGCTAATGACAACCAAACACTATCAACTCCCTATAAGTAATCCACCAGAACTTCCCCTTCCACCTCTGGAAGTTCACTACCCTAATATCCTTAGGTTCTTCCGGGCTTCACTACCAGGATCCTCTGCAGCTCCTCCAGGCTGCTATCAAGAAGCTTCCTTGAGCAACTACGGTGCTTCACCCTTCTGCTAGGGTCCTCCACAGCTCTCTTGGCTGCTACACCACCTCTACAGAAGCACGTGACACTCCTCTTCTCTGCTGCTTCTCCTCACAGCTCGAGGTCCTCTGCTCCACTACCTTGGAGTCTCATCAGCTACATCATCTGCTGGCTTCGAAGTTCTCAGCAACTTCTTCCCCAAAGACAAACCACAGATTAACTGATCGAGGGCGCTTTTCCTCTGACGGCGTCTGGTCAGGGCGCTCCACACAGCCCACAATAATGCTTCTGGGCGATTTAATATCTGCTCGTCGACCAGGACTTGAGACCACAACGTTCCCAGCTCGATTCCACAGCTGGCACGTCTGCACACTTCTCTTCTCTTAGAGATATATCACTAGGGGTTCCCTTCTGACGGGAGCTCAACGGAGCGCGGCTTCCCCCTGCGATGTCTGGCACTCAAGTGAGGTCAAGGTCCTCCAGAAGCGAGCCTCACGCCTCCAGCAAAATGTCCACATCTCCTATCCCGTCATTTATCTATTTTCTTCTGCATTGCCCATAATCTCAAACTGTTACACATATCCAACCAACTATTTTACATATGCGTTATCACTTCAATATTCGCTAGACCTTCTAATCAGGTCAGGCTTGCTGAATAACTCTCAAGGAGGGAGACTCGTTTCTCCTGTAGGCTGAGATCATAACACTCCCCTCCCCTTATTTTTGAGAGTTATTCCAGTGGCAAAGCTCGGGATAATACATCCGCCACCACACTGTCTCGTTCTTCAACCGATTGGTTCGACCGGTTAGTCTGTTTACATACTCCCGTAGGAGTCTACAACTAGTTCGTTGCTCCTTGCAACATCTGGCTCACAACTCGCCAGAAATATGATCTTCTCACAAACGATTTGACTTCTCTGACACCTCTTAGCTAGGCTGTCCTCTTTGGACGCCTGCACTCCCTTGGTCCACTCTACTTACTGTCTCCACCCTCCGTTTCCTCGTCTTCTTCTCTTCACGTCCAGAGTCAGACATCTACTGTCTGTATCTCCTCTGTCGTCTTCATACTTCCATCTACTGCCGTTATACTTTCGTCTCCTGTCATCATACTTCACTCCCTCGTCTTCACCAACTATCCTCCCTTTCGTCTCCTCATTTGTCCAAGACATCGTCTTGTTTGACCTCCATCGAGTCCTCGGCTTTCTTCTATTCCTCCATGTTTGCATCATCATCCTCTTCCCACACTTCTCACCTCTATACCACTCCATTTCTTCTCCTTCAACTCTTCTTCGTTCCCTAAAAGTTTCTTCGGGAACTGTATTACATCCAACAGCACTCGACCGTACACGTCGCCTTGCCTCTCCCAGAGTGCTCGTAAGCATCTCTCCACACATACTGTCTCTTCTCCTTTCATTTTCTCGGCTATTACTCTTCTTCATTATCTCTACTCTACGTTTTCTGTGAAACATGTCAACTCCTGACATCTCAAACAACTTAACTCTACTACCCAAATGCCTCTGTGCTCGTGGACAACTTGACGCTCTACTCTCGTCCTCTGTATGTCCACATCCTTCCTCATTCCTACTCAGCACAGTTGCATTCACCTTCCGACTCTTAATTTCAGCAGTCTGGGCTCTACTCAGGTCAACTCCCTTCACAGTATTCTTCTTCGGCTGGGCCATCTTCACTTTTGACCTCACCGAGACTTCATTTTTCTGGGCTGGTCCTTCATCAAATAGCCATGCTATATCTACATCAATATCTTCTACCGGTTTAATTGACACTGTCTCATCTTCTCCAGCGTCTTCCTTGTCGGCCACCTCTGCCTTCGTCACTACCGAGACAGGGTTTTCAATGGCTTGGCGGTCTCCTGACTCATCTCCTCGGATGTCAGTCAGGTTCACACTCTCAGGTGTCCCACCCGTGCCGTGGCCTTCTGGGCTCTCCTCTGGCACAGTCTCCGCTATGACTCTTGTCAACACCTTTGTCCCGCACAAGTCATTCCCCAGGATCACTTGGACTCCTGGAACAGGTATGTCAGGGCACACTCCCAACATCACCTCTGCCGACACATATTCCGACCTTAGCTGGACAGTACAAACGGGCATGTCACTTTCAGACAACAACCCATATACTTTCATCTTCCCACTGCCAGCTAACCGTCGACCATCCCCAATCAGGCTTCTCGCAATCAAGCTCAGATTAGCTCCGGTATCTCTTAAGATACCAACTTCTACCTCAGGTTGGCCTCTTATACTGATCCAACCTTTGCTCATGAACGGCCTATACCTCTCGTTCACCAAGTTTATCTTCTGTGGTTTGTCTCGGAACACATTAATATATTTGCTTCGGGGGTCACACATGGCCAGGGTCACAACTCTCTTGCCCTGCCGACAATCTCGCATCACGTGACCCAATCCGTTACAATTGTAACATCTCATCTGGGAAAAATCTCTTCTATATGTACCAGAGTAGCTCTGACTCTGTCCACTCGCATGAGAATTCCTCGGGCCAGGTACACTACTTGCACTCTGTGGGGTTTTACTGGACTCTCGATTTCCAGGATAACGATTAGTTTCTCGTTTGGCTCCTCCATCCTCACTTTCAGACGAAGTGCGCGACCTACTCTTCTGAGTTTTAGGGTACTTACTTTTATCTGCCCATTTATCAAAATTTTTCTCACCCCAGACTCTTCTGGGTCTTTCATAATTTCTTCCTCCCCAGACTCCATTGGATCTGCCATTGCTGCGTCTCGCCTCGCTTCTTACTCTGTTCTCCCTTAAGCTCTTGTACGCTTCAGTAATCATATCCGCCCTATCTGCGGCATCTTTCACCTCCATTATCCCTGCTTCTTGGATCTTGAACTTTGTTTCAGGATGCATCATCTCCAAGAACTTTTCCATGACCATCAGTTGCTTCAGGTCAGCGTAAGATCCAACTCCAGCAGCCTCAATCCACTTCTGGAATCGTCTTTCCAGATCTCTTGCTGTCTCAGCAAACGTACATGCTCCAACTTTGATCATTTCTCTGAAGCGCTTCCTATAAGCTTCTGGGGTTAACTGAAACGAGCGCAATATGCTGCTCTTTACTGTGGCGTAATCCTGGCACTCTTCCAGTGACAATTGGGTGTATGCCTCCCTGGCTGCACCGGTCAATCTTAACTGGACCAGCTGGGCCCATTCCTCCTGTGGCCACTCCTTGATACTGGCTACTTTCTCAAAATGCTCGAAGAAGCTCTCTGCCTCTTCGGGCACAAACAAGGGAATGTCCTTCTCCCTAACCCTAACATCTGGTGGGTGTGATACCTGGGTGGTGCTCTCTGGCAACCCATGTTCAATCCTTTGCTCAGCCAAGGTTCTATTCGCTTCTATCTGCATTTGTTTTGTTCTCTCTTTTTCTTTTTCGACCAGGGCTTTTTCTTTTTCGACCTGGGCTTTTTCTTTTTCTTGTTCCAACTCCAGTTCCCTTACTCTGGTTTTCTCTTTTTCTTTCTCCACCTCTAGTCTTGCTTTCTCTTTTTCTTTCTCCTGTTCCAACTCCAGTTCTCTTACTCTGGTTTTCTCTTTTTCTACTTCCAACCTGGTTTTCTCTTTTTCTACTTCCAGCCTGGTTTTCTCTTTTTCTACTTCCAGCCTGGTTTTCTCTTTTTCCTTCTCGGCTTCATTTTTCATCTGGAGTTCTAATTTCATCTTTTCCAGCTGGAACTGTCTCTCCTCACGCTGTTGTTGGATCTGGAGCTCTAACTGGAATCTCTCCAAGCTCCTATTTCGGCTACTCCTACTACTGCGGCTACTCTTGCTGCTCCTACTCGATCCCTGGGATCTCACTTCATCCTGCCCATCATCCTCCTTTCTACTTTCAGCTCCTTCCTGGGCTCCTTGTTCTGCCGCTTCACTTCTGGCTCTCAACTGCCTCAGGATCTCATCCTTCATCCCAGCTACTTTAGATGCTTTCAACCTGATGCCACATTTTTCTGCTATTTGTTTCAATTGATCCCTCGTGCAACCTTCTAAATCCTCAGGCTTGCCTGACTCCACAAATGCTTGCACCTTATCCATCTTTGTCCTGTGAGTCTTCCCAAGAGAGAAAGTATACACCTGCGGTCACACGGTTTACTTTAGCAAGGGTGTACAAATCCACTCTTGGACAGGTTGTAGGTGTGTCAGTTCACTATCCCGGACAGGCCCCCAATTTATTATAGACTCGTGGGTTGGTTGGTGTTGTCGTCGTTGATCCTTCTCTACGGACAACCCAACCCACAACTCGGTAGAGTGCTTATACTAGGAGATCACCCTTGGCGCTTCTGGCTCTTGGAGAGGGGCTCAACGTCACACGTTTAGGGGATGCGGCTCCAACATTTAGCCTCGTTGTCACGTGCACACACCCACTCGAGCCGCTGTGACTCCCCACTCTCTCCTTAGGTGATATGATCTCCTCAATCCCCTTTTTGACTTATTAGTATTACCTTTTACCCTGTCCACGGCAGTGGTTCTTGGTTCTTTCTCTCTCTCTCTCCTTCTTTACTACCTCCTGGGAAGCCTCACTAGGACAAGGGCAAACACCAGCAAATTGTGACACATTTACTGGACAAAGCACATACACGATACATCCACACATATAATAATAATAATGAATCCTATACTCTATAATATCACAATCAGGTTGCACTCCAACACCATCAGAACTCTATTATCAGCTTATCAAGTGGTATCCTATCTCCTGGTTACCACCTGATACTATTAACCTCCTCAAGTTGGTCAAGCCTACATACACTGTTGCACTATCAGCAAGATAATGTGTATATAGAATACCAGCATTTGAATGCAATAACATATATCAGTATAAATGTTCATTGATACACAACAATGATTAATCGATCACTGTCAGTCCTCGAGCACATACATCTGTAGGTAATCAAGCCTACGACTGCAACTCTAAGCTTCAGACTAAATCACTCCTTGACATAAGAATGCAAACAGTCACTCACCTCTCACTGCGTCTTGCACGCTAATGACAACCAAACACTATCAACTCCCTATAAGTAATCCACCAGAACTTCCCCTTCCACCTCTGGAAGTTCACTACCCTAATATCCTTAGGTTCTTCCGGGCTTCACTACCAGGATCCTCTGCAGCTCCTCCAGGCTGCTATCAAGAAGCTTCCTTGAGCAACTACGGTGCTTCACCCTTCTGCTAGGGTCCTCCACAGCTCTCTTGGCTGCTACACCACCTCTACAGAAGCACGTGACACTCCTCTTCTCTGCTGCTTCTCCTCACAGCTCGAGGTCCTCTGCTCCACTACCTTGGAGTCTCATCAGCTACATCATCTGCTGGCTTCGAAGTTCTCAGCAACTTCTTCCCCAAAGACAAACCACAGATTAACTGATCGAGGGCGCTTTTCCTCTGACGGCGTCTGGTCAGGGCGCTCCACACAGCCCACAATAATGCTTCTGGACGATTTAATATCTGCTCGTCGACCAGGACTTGAGACCACAACGTTCCCAGCTCGATTCCACAGCTGGCACGTCTGCACACTTCTCTTCTCTTAGAGATATATCACTAGGGGTTCCCTTCTGACGGGAGCTCAACGGAGCGCGGCTTCCCCCTGCGATGTCTGGCACTCAAGTGAGGTCAAGGTCCTCCAGAAGCGAGCCTCACGCCTCTAGCAAAATGTCCACATCTCCTATCCCGTCATTTATCTATTTTCTTCTGCATTGCCCATAATCTCAAACTGTTACACATATCCAACCAACTATTTTACATATGCGTTATCACTTCAATATTCGCTAGACCTTCTAATCAGGTCAGGCTTGCTGAATAACTCTCAAGGAGGGAGACTCGTTTCTCCTGTAGGCTGAGATCATAACAGCTGTTAGAGTTATGTTGAGAAGATGCTGTTGGGGTTGTGCAGTGAAGATGCTGCTGGGGTTATGTAGTGATGCTGCGGCTTGGGTTATGTAGTGAAGATGCTGTTGGGGTTATGCATTAGAGATGCTGCTGGGGTTATGTAATGAAGGTGCTGTTGGGGTTATTTAGTGAAGATGCTGCTGGGGTTATGTAGTGATGATGCTGCTTGGGTTATGTAGTGAAGATGCTGTTGGACTTATGCATTAAAGATGCTGCTAGGGTTATGTAATGAAGGTGCTGTTGGGGTTTTTTAGTGAAGATGCTGGTGGGGTTATGTAGTGAAGATGCTGCTGGAGGTATGTGGTGAAAATGCTGATGGCGTAATGTTGGGAAGATGCTGCAGGGGTTATGTAGTGAAAAGGCTGTTGGGTAAAGTAGAGAGGACACTGCTGGATTTATGTTGTGAAGATGCTGTTGGGGTTATGTGACGAAGATGCTGCTGAGGTTATGTGGAGAAGATGTTGTTGGGTTATGTGATGAAGATGCTGCTGGGGTTATTTGGTGAAGATGCTGTTGGGGTTATGTGACAAAGGTGCTGCTGGGGTTATGTGGTGAAGATGCCGTTGGGGCTATGTGATGAAGATGCTGATGAGGTTATGTTGTGAAGATGCTGCTGGGGTAATAAGTGAAGATGTTCCTGGGGATATGTGGCGAAGATACTGCTGGGGTAATGAGTGAAGATGTTGCTGGGGATATGTGGTGAAGATGGTGCTGGGGGAATGAGTGAAGATGTTGCTGGGGTAATGTGGTGAAGATGCTGTTGAGGTTATGTAGTGAAGATGCTGTTGGGGTTAGGTGGTAAAGATTCTGTTAGGGTTATGTTGAGAAGATGCTGTTGGGGTTGCGCAGTGAAGATGCTGCTGGGGTTACGTGGTGAAGACGCTGCTGGAGTTATATAATGAAGATGCTGCTGGGGTTATGTGATGATAATGCTGCTGGGGTTATGTGGTCAAGATGGTGCTGGGGTTATGTGGTGAAGATGCTGCTGGGGTTATGTAATATAAGATGCTGCTGGGGTTATGTGGGGAAGATGCTGCTGGAGTTATGTGTTAAAATGCTGATAGGGTAATGTTGTGAAGATGCTGCAGGGGTTATGTAGTGAAAAGGCTGTTGGGTAAAGTAGTGAAGACGCTGATGGGGTTATGTAGTGAAGATGCTGTTGAGGTTATATGACGAAGATGCTGCTGGGGTTATGCAGTGATGATGCTGCTTGGGTTATGTAGTGAAGATGCTGTTGGGGTTATGCATTAAAGATGCTGCTGGGGTTATGTAATGAAGGTGTTGTTGGGGTTATTTAGTGAAGATGCTGCTGGGATTATGTAGTGATGATGCTGCTTGGGTTATGTAGTGAAGATGCTGTTCGGGTTATGCATTAAAGATGCTGCTGGGGTTATGTAATGAAGGTGCTGTTGGGGTTATTTAGTGAAGATGCTGCTGGGGTTATGTAGTGAAGATGCTGCTGGAGGTATGTGGTGAAAATGCTGATGGGGTAATGTTGTGAAGATGCTGCAGGGGTTATGTAGTGAAAAGGCTGTTTGGTAAAGTAGAGAGGACACTGCTGGGGTTATGTAGTGAAGATACTATTGGGGTTATGTGACGAAGATGCTGCTGAAGTTATGTGGAGAAGATGTTGTTGGGGCTATGTGATGAAGATGCTGATGGGGTTATGTGGTGAAGATGCTGCTGGGGTAATGAGTGAAGATGTTGCTGGGGATATGTGGTGAAAATGGTGCTGGGGCAATGAGTGAAGATGTTGCTGGGGTAATGTGGTGAAGATGCTGTTGAGGCTATGTAGTGAAGATGCTGCTGGGGTTACGTGGTGAAGATGCTGCTGGAGTTATGAAGAAAAGATGCTTTTGGGGTTATGTGGTGAAGATGCTGCTAGGGGTTATGTTGAGAAGATACTGTTGGGGTAACGCAGTGAAGATGCTGTTGGGGTTACGTGGTGAAGATGCTGCTGGAGTTATATGGTGAAGATGCTGCTGGGGTTATGTAAAGATGCTGCTGGGGTTATGTGGTGAACATGATGCTGGGGTTATGTGGTGAAGATGCTGTTGGGGTTATGTAATGAAGATGCTGCTGGGGTTATGTGGGGAAGATGCTGTTCGGTTTATATAGTGAAGATGCTGCTGGAGTTATGTGGTGAAGATGCTGCTGGGGTTATGTTATGAAGATCCTGCTGGGGGATATGGGATGAAGATGCTGCCTAGGGTTATGTGATGAAAATTCGGCAGGGGGTTATGTGGCGAAGATGCTGCTGGAGTTATGTGGTAAAGTTGTTTTGGGGGTTTTGTGATGAAGATAATGCTGGGGTTATGTGGTAAAGATTCTGCTGGGGTATGTGGTGAAGATGCTGCTGGAGGTATGTGGTGAAGATGCTGCTGGGGCTATGTAGTGAAAATGCTATTGGAGTTATGTGGTGAATATGCTGCCGGGGGTTGTGTGGTGATAATGCTGCTGGGGGTTATGTGGTGAAGATGCTGCTGGGGTTATGTGGTACAGATGTTGTTGGGGTTATGTAGTAAATATGCTGCTGGAGTTAAGTAGTAAAGAAGCTACTTGGGTTATGTAGTGAAGAAGCTGCTGGGGTTATGTAGTGAAGATGATGCTGGAGTTATGTGGTGAAGATGCTGCTGGGGTTATGTAGTGAAGATGTTGTTTGGGTTATGTAGTGAAGATGTTGTTTGGGTTATGTAGTGAAGATGCTGCTGGGGTTATGTAGTAAAGATGCTGCTAGAGTTATGTAGTGAAGATGCTGATGGGGTTATGTAGTGAAGATGTTGTTCGGGTTATGTAGTGAAGATGCTGCTGGGGTTATGTAGTGAAGATGCTGCTGGGGTTATGTAGTAAAGATGCTGCTAGGGTTTTGTAGTGAAGATGCTGCTGGGGTTATGTAGTGAGAATGCTGCTGGGGTTATGTAATGATGATGTTGCTGGGGTTATATAGTGAAGATGCTGTAGGCGATATTTGATGAACATGCTGTTGGGTTATGTGATGAAGATGCTGCTTGGGTTATGTAGTGAAATTACTGTTGGGGTTATGTAATGAAGGTGCTGTTGGGGTTATTTAGTGAGAATGCTGCTGGGGTTATGTAGTGAAGATGTTGCTGGGGTTATATAGTGAAGATGCTGTAGGCGATATGTGATGAACATGCTGCTGGGGTTATGTGGTGAAGATGTTGCTGGGGTTATGTAGCGAAGTTGCTTCTTGGGTTATGTAGTGAAGATGCTGCTGGTGTTAAGTAGTGAAGATACTGCTGGGGTTATGTAGTGAAGATGCTGCTGGGGTTATGTGGTACAGATGTTGTTGGGGTTATGTAGTAAATATGCTGCTGGAGTTAAGTAGTAAAGAAGCTACTTGGGTTATGTAGTGAAGAAGCTGCTGGGGTTATGTAGTGAAGATGATGCTGGAGTTATGTGGCGAAGATGCTGCTGGGGTTATGTAGTGAAGATGTTGTTTGGGTTATGTAGTGAAGATGTTGTTTGGGTTATGTAGTGAAGATGCTGCTGGGGTTATGTAGTAAAGATGCTGCTAGGGTTATGTAGTGAAGATGCTGCTGGGGTTATGTAGTGAAGATGTTGTTCGGGTTATGTAGTGAAGATGCTGCTGGGGTTATGTAGTGAAGATGCTGCTGGGGTTATGTAGTAAAGATGCTGCTAGGGTTTTGTAGTGAAGATGCTGCTGGGGTTATGTAATGATGATGTTGCTGGGGTTATATAGTGAAGATGCTGTAGGCGATATTTGATGAACATGCTGTTAGGTTATGTGATGAAGATGCTGCTTGGGTTATGTAGTGAAATTACTGTTGGGGTTATGTAATGAAGGTACTGTTGGGGTTATTTAGTGAGAATGCTGCTGGGGTTATGTAGTGAAGATGTTGCTGGGGTTATGTAGTGAAGTTGCTTCTGGGGTTATGTAGTGAAGATGCTGCTGGAGTTAAGTAGTGAAGATACTGTTGGGGTTATGTAGTGAAGATGCTGTTTGGGTTATGTAGTGAAGATGCTGCTAGGGTTATATAGTGAAAAGGGTGTTGTTTAAAGTAGTGAAGACGCTGCTGGGGTTATGTAGTGAAGATGCTGTTGGGGTTATGTGACGAAGATGCTGCTGGGGTTATGTAGTGAAGATGCTGCTGCGGTTACGTAATGAAGATGCTGCTGGAGTTATATGGTAAAGATGCTGTTGGGGTTAGGTGGTGAAGATGCTGTTAGGGTTATGTTGAGAAGATGCTGTTGGGGTTGCGCAGTGAAGATGTTGCTGCGGTTACGTGGTGAAGACGCTGCTGGAGTTATATAATGAAGATGCTGCTGGGGTTATGTGGTGATGATGATGCTGGGATTGTGTGGTGAAGATGATGCTGGGGTTATGTGGTGAAGATGCTGCTGGGGTTATATAATATAAGATGCTGCTGGGGTTATGTGGAGAAGATGCTGCTAGAGTTATGTGGTTAAAATGCTGATAGGGTAATGTTGTGAAGATGCTGCAGGGTTTATGTAGTGAAAAGGCTGTTGGGTAAAGTAGAGAGGACACTGCTGGGGTTATGTAGTGAAGATGCTGCTGTTGTTATGTAGTGAAGATGTTCCTGGGGCTATGTGGCGAAGATACAGCTGGGGTAATGAGAGAAGATGTTCCTGGGGATATGTGGTGAAGATGGTGCTGGGGTAATGAGTGGAGATGTTGCTGGGGTAATGTGGTGAAGATTCTGTTGAGGTTATGTAGTGAAGATGCTGCTGGGGTTACGTGGTGAAGATGCTGCTGGATTTATGAAGAGAAGATGCTTTTGGGGTTATGTAGTGAAGATGCTGCTGCCGTTACGTGGTGAAGATGCTGCTGCGGTTACGTGGTGAAGATGCTGTTGGGGTTATGTGACGAAGATGCTGCTGGGGTTATGTGGCGAAGATGTTGTTGGGTTATGTGATGAAGATGCTACTGGGGTTATTTGGTAAAGATGCTGTTGGGGTTACGTGACGAAGGTGGTGCTGGGGTTATGTGGTGAAGATGCCGTTGGGGCTATGTGATGAAGATGCTGATGGGGTTATGTTGTGAAGATGCTCCTGGGGTAATGGGTGAAGATGTTGGTGGGGATATGTGGTGAAGATACTGCTGGGGTAATGAGTGAAGATGTTGCTGGGGATATGTGGTGAAGATACTGCTGGGGTAATGAGTGAAGATGTTTCTGGGGATATGTGGTGAAAATGGAGCTGGGATAATGAGTGAAGATGTTGCTGGGGAAATGAGGTGAAGATGCTGTTGAGGTTATGTATTGAAGATGCTGCTGGGTTTACGTAGAGAAGATGTTGTTGGAGTTATGTAGTGAAGATGCTGCTGGGGTTGCGTGGTGAAAATGCTGCTGGAATTATGTAGAGAAGATGCTTTTGGGGTTATGTAGTGAAGATGCTGCGGGAGTTCAGTGGTGAAGATGCTGCTGGAGTTATATGGTGAAGATGCTGTTGGGGTTATGCGGTGAAAAAGTTGCTGGGGTTATGTTGAGAAGATGCTGTTGGGGTTACGTAGTGAAGATGCTGCTGGGGTTACGTGGTGAAGATGCTGCTGGAGTTATATGGTAAAGATGCTGATTGGGTTATGTGGTAAAGATGCTGCTGGGGTTATGTGGTAAAGACGCTGCTGGGGTTATGTGGCGAAGATGCTCATGCTGTTATGTAATGAAGATGTTGCTGGGGTTATGTGGGGAAGATGCTGTTCGGTTTATGTTGTGAAGATGCTGCTGGGTTTATGTGGTGAAGATGCTGCTGGAGTTATGTAATGAAGACGCTGCCGGGGTTATGTGGTGAAAATGCTGTACGGGTTATGTAGTGAAGATGCTGCTGGGGTTATGTGGTGAAGATGCTGTAGGCGATATGTGATGAACATGCTGCTGGGGTTATGTGGTGAAGATGTTGCTGGGGTTATGTAGCGAAGTTGCTTCTGGGGTTATGTAGTGAAGATGCTGCTGCTGTTAAGTAGTGAAGATACTGCTGGGGTTATGTAGTGAAGATGCTGCTGGGGTTATGTGGTACAGATGTTGTTGGGGTTATGTAGTAAATATGCTGCTGGAGTTAAGTAGTAAAGAAGCTACTTGGGTTATGTAGTGAAGAAGCTGCTGGGGTTATGTAGTGAAGATGATGCTGGAGTTATGTGGCGAAGATGCTGCTGGGGTTATGTAGTGAAGATGTTATTTGGGTTATGTAGTGAAGATGTTGTTTGGGTTATGTAGTGAAGATGCTGCTGGGGTTATGTAGTAAAGATGCTGCTAGGGTTATGTAGTGAAGATGCTGCTGGGGTTATGTAGTGAAGATGTTGTTCGGGTTATGTAGTGAAGATGCTGCTGGGGTTATGTAGTGAAGATGCTGCTGGGGTTATGTAGTAAAGATGCTGCTAGGGTTTTGTAGTGAAGATGCTGCTGGGGTTATGTAATGATGATGTTGCTGGGGTTATATAGTGAAGATGCTGTAGGCGATATTTGATGAACATGCTGTTAGGTTATGTGATGAAGATGCTGCTTGGGTTATGTTGTGAAATTACTGTTGGGGTTATGTAATGAAGGTACTGTTGGGGTTATTTAGTGAGAATGCTGCTGGGGTTATGTAGTGAAGATGTTGCTGGGGTTATGTAGTGAAGTTGCTTCTGGGGTTATGTAGTGAAGATGCTGCTGGAGTTAAGTAGTGAAGATACTGTTGGGGTTATGTAGTGAAGATGCTGTTTGGGTTAAGTAGTGAAGATGCTGCTAGGGTTATATAGTGAAAAGGGTGTTGTTTAAAGTAGTGAAGACGCTGCTGGGGTTATGTAGTGAAGATGCTGTTGGGGTTATGTGACGAAGATGCTGCTGGGGTTATGTAGTGAAGATGCTGCTGCGGTTACGTAATGAAGATGCTGCTGGAGTTATATGGTAAAGATGCTGTTGGGGTTAGGTGGTGAAGATGCTGTTAGGGTTATGTTGAGAAGATGCTGTTGGGGTTGCGCAGTGAAGATGTTGCTGCGGTTACGTGGTGAAGACGCTGCTGGAGTTATATAATGAAGATGCTGCTGGGGTTATGTGGTGATGATGCTGCTGGGATTGTGTGGTGAAGATGATGCTGGGGTTATGTGGTGAAGATGCTGCTGGGGTTATATAATATAAGATGCTGCTGGGGTTATGTGGAGAAGATGCTGCTAGAGTTATGTGGTTAAAATGCTGATAGGGTAATGTTGTGAAGATGCTGCAGGGTTTATGTAGTGAAAAGGCTGTTGGGTAAAGTAGAGAGGACACTGCTGGGGTTATGTAGTGAAGATGCTGCTGTTGTTATGTAGTGAAGATGTTCCTGGGGCTATGTGGCGAAGATACAGCTGGGGTAATGAGAGAAGATGTTCCTGGGGATATGTGGTGAAGATGGTGCTGGGGTAATGAGTGGAGATGTTGCTGGGGTAATGTGGTGAAGATTCTGTTGAGGTTATGTAGTGAAGATGCTGCTGGGGTTACGTGGTGAAGATGCTGCTGGATTTATGAAGAGAAGATGCTTTTGGGGTTATGTAGTGAAGATGCTGCTGCCGTTACGTGGTGAAGATGCTGCTGCGGTTACGTGGTGAAGATGCTGTTGGGGTTATGTGACGAAGATGCTGCTGGGGTTATGTGGCGAAGATGTTGTTGGGTTATGTGATGAAGATGCTACTGGGGTTATTTGGTAAAGATGCTGTTGGGGTTACGTGACGAAGGTGGTGCTGGGGTTATGTGGTGAAGATGCCGTTGGGGCTATGTGATGAAGATGCTGATGGGGTTATGTTGTGAAGATGCTCCTGGGGTAATGGGTGAAGATGTTGGTGGGGATATGTGGTGAAGATACTGCTGGGGTAATGAGTGAAGATGTTGCTGGGGATATGTGGTGAAGATACTGCTGGGGTAATGAGTGAAGATGTTTCTGGGGATATGTGGTGAAAATGGAGCTGGGATAATGAGTGAAGATGTTGCTGGGGAAATGAGGTGAAGATGCTGTTGAGGTTATGTATTGAAGATGCTGCTGGGTTTACGTAGAGAAGATGTTGTTGGAGTTATGTAGTGAAGATGCTGCTGGGGTTGCGTGGTGAAAATGCTGCTGGAATTATGTAGAGAAGATGCTTTTGGGGTTATGTAGTGAAGATGCTGCGGACGTTCAGTGGTGAAGATGCTGCTGGAGTTATATGGTGAAGATGCTGTTGGGGTTATGCGGTGAAAAAGTTGCTGGGGTTATGTTGAGAAGATGCTGTTGGGGTTACGTAGTGAAGATGCTGCTGGGGTTACGTGGTGAAGATGCTGCTGGAGTTATATGGTAAAGATGCTGATTGGGTTATGTGGTAAAGATGCTGCTGGGGTTATGTGGTAAAGACGCTGCTGGGGTTATGTGGCGAAGATGCTCATGCTGTTATGTAATGAAGATGTTGCTGGGGTTATGTGGGGAAGATGCTGTTCGGTTTATGTTGTGAAGATGCTGCTGGGTTTATGTGGTGAAGATGCTGCTGGAGTTATGTAATGAAGACGCTGCCGGGGTTATGTGGTGAAAATGCTGTTCGGGTTATGTAGTGAAGATGCTGCTGGGGTTATGTGGTGAAGATGCTGCTGGGGGTTATGTGGTGAAGATGCTGCTGGGGTTATGTAGTGAAGATGCTGCTGGAGTTATGTGGTGAAGAGCCTGCTGAGGTTATGTAGTGAAGATGCTGTTGGGGTTATGTAGTAAAGATGCTGCTGGGGTTATGTAGTGAAGAAGCTGCTGGGGTTATGTAGTAAAGATGCTGCTTGGGTTATGTAGTGAAGTTGTTGTTTGGGTTATGTAGTGAAGATACTGCTGGGGTTATGTGGTGAAGCTGCTCATGCTGTTATGTAATGCAGATGTTGCTGGGGTTATGTGGGGAAGATGCTGTTCGGTTTATGTTGTGAAGATGCTGCTGGGTTTATGTGGTGAAGAGGCTGCTGGAGTTATGTAATGAAGATGCTGCCGGGGTTATGTGATGAAAATGCTGTTCGGGGTATGTAATGAAGATGCTGCTGGGGTTATGTGGTGAAAATGCTACTGGGGTTATGTGGTGAAAATGCTACTGGGGTTATGTGGTGAAGATGCTGCTGGGGGTTATGTGGTGAAGATGCTGCTGGGGGTTATGTGATGAAAATTCTACAGGGGGTTACGTGGCGAAGATGCTGCTGGGGTTATGTGGTAAAGATGCTGCTGGGGTTTTGAGATGAAGATGCTGCTGGGGATATGTGAGAAGATGCTGCTGGGGTTGTTTGGTGAAGATGCTGCTGGGGTTATGTAGTGAAGATGTTATTGGAGTTATGTAGTGAAGATGCTGCTGAGGTTATGTAGTGAAGATGCTGTTGGGGTTATGTAGTGAAGAAGCAGCTGGGGTTATGTGGTAAAGATGCTGCTGGGGTTGTGTGGTGAATATGCTGCCAGGGGTTGTGTATTGATAATGCTGCTGGGGGTTATTTGGTGAAGATGCTGCTTGGGTTATGTGGTAAAGATACTGCCAGTGGTTATTTGGTGAAGATGCTGCTAGGCTTTTGTAGTGAAGATGCTGCTGGAGTTATGTAGTGAGAATGCTGCTCGAGTTATGTAGTGAAGATGCTGCTGGAGTTATGTAGTGAAGATGCTGCTGGGGTTATGTGATGAAGATGCTGTTGGGGTTAAGTAGAGAAGATGCTGTTGCGGTGATGTAGTAAATATGCTGCTGGAGTTAAGAAGTGAAGAATCTGCTGGGGTTATGTAGTGAAGATGCTGCTGGAGTTATGTGGTGAAGATGCTGCTGGGGTTATGTAGTGAAGATGCTGTTGGAGTTATTTAGTGAAGGTGCTATTGGGGTTATGTGGTGAAGATGTTGTTTGGGTTATGTAGTGAAAATGTTGTTTGGGTTATATAGTGCAGATGCTGCTGGGGTTATGTAGTGAAGACGCTGCTGGGGTTATTTAGTGAAGATGCTGTTGGGGTTATGTGGTGAAGATGTTGTTTGGGTTATGTAGTGAAGATGTTCTTTTGGTTATATAGTGAAGATGCTGCTGGGGTTATGTAGTAAAAATGCTGCTGGGGTTATGTAGTGAAGATGCTGCTGGGGTTATGTAGTGAAGATGCTGCTGGGGTTATGTAGTAAAGATGCTGCTGGGGTTATGTACTGAAGATGCTGCTGGGGTTATGTAGGAAGATGCTGTTGAGGTTATGCGGTGAAGATTCTGCTGGGGTTATGCAGTGAAGATGCTGCTGGAGTTATGTAGTGAAAATGCTGTTGGGGTTATGTAGTGAAGATGCTGCTAGGGTTATGTAGTAAAGATGCTGGTGGGATTATGTAGTGAAGATGCTGCTGGGGTTATGTAGTGAAGATGCTGTTGTGGTAAGGGGGTGAAGATACTGCTGGGGTTATGTAGTGAAGATGGTGCTGTAGGTTAAATGAAGATGATAGAGTTTGTGGTGAAGATCTTCATTGAGTTATGTAGTGAAGACGCTTTTGAGGATTGTGTGGTTAAAATGATTCAGGAGTTATTTAGTGAAGATGCTGCTGGGGATATGTGGTGAAGATGCGGCTGGGGTTATGTAGTGAAGATGCTGCTGTAGGTTACATGAAGATGATTTGGTTGTGGTGAAGGTCTTCATTGAATTATGTAGTGAGAATGCTGCTCGAGTTATGTAGTGAAGATGCTGCTGGAGTTATGTGGTGAAGATGCTGCTGGGGTTATGTGATGAAGATGCTGTTGGGGTTAAGTAGTGAAGATGCTGTTGGGGTTATGTAGTGAAGAAGCTGCTGGGGTTATGTAGTGAAGATGCTGTTGTGGTTATGTGGTGAAGATGCTGTTGGGGTTATGTAGTGAAGAAGCTGCTGGGGTTATGTAGTGAAGATGCTGCTGGAGTTATGTGGTGAAGATGCTGCTGGGGTTATGTAGTGAAAATGCTGCTGTAGGTTAAATGAAGATGATATAGGTTGATGATATAGGAATTCAAAGTCCAACAGGGGCCTGTAATATCACCACAATTTCACTAGGAGGCCCTGCCCATATTCCACCAATTGTTCATCAACACTAGACAGGTTATTCGAACCACCAGTTACACCATGAGGCTCTGCCAGCTGCCTCATGGGTGCCCACTGTCTCTGAGGCTTTTTTACTGGTCCTTCCGTACCTCATCGGCCCCAATTTCACACAAATCAGGCCTAGACACAACCCAGGATGGCAGGAGTGCCATCCACACTGTGTAACAAGGGAATGACAGCGATTAATGGGGGTGGAGGTGGCAGGCTGCCACCTCCACCCAGCTACGTCTTCCTCCACCTGCTGCCCAGCTCAAACTGACTATTTCGCGAGCTAGGGGAACTCAAAATGCCCATATCTTCCCCCCCCCCCCCCACCTTGGTCTTGACCAATCAGCACGAAGCCGGCACATCACCATGGTGCCGCTTGCAATAACAGCTGTTCGCGCCAAAACTCAGCTAGGAGCAGAGATGTCTAAACCAATCACAGGCCTCCCTCACCTTCAGGCATCCCGTGACGCCACAAGGAGGGGGAGGCCTAAAGACAGTGGCGCACTGTCTCACATGGTGGGGGGGGGGGCAACATTCACCCCACTGTCCTTCCTCCCCTCTAACGGTCTTGGACAAGCACCTCCCTCACACCGCTCACTTTCAACTCCCATCCTATTTCACAGAATCAGAAAAATTTATGTAATTCTCTCTACAGAGCAATCACAGACTTCTGACTAGTCTCAAATGATAGTCCATAGCAAGAGCTTTCATCCAACACCCCACAAGTGTATGTTAGTTTGAAAACTTCTTGACTAGAGTCCCTAGAGCGACTAGCCTAATCTAGAAAACTAGGAAAACTAGCTGAGGGAATCTACATTCCCTCACACCAGGGGTGGCAGTGTGGTGGTGCCAGGGGTGGCAGTGTGGTGGTGCCAGGGGTGGCAGTGTGGTGGTGCCAGGGGTGGCAGTGTGGTGGTGGTCCCAGGGGTGGCAGTAGTGGTGGTGGTGGTGATGGTGCCAGGGGTGGCAGTGTGGTGGTGCCAGTGGTCACAGTGTGGGGGTGGTGCCAGGGGTAGCAGTGTAGTTGTGGTGGTGCCATGGGTGGCAAAGTGGTGGTGGTGCAAGGTGTAGCAGTGTGGTGGTGGTGGTGCCGGGGGTGGCAGTGGTGGTGCCAGCGGTGGGAGCGTTGTGGTTGTGCCAGGGGTGGCAGTTTGGTGGTGGTGCGATAGGTGGCAGTGTGGTGGTACCATGAGTGGCAATGTGGTGGTGGTGTGCGAGCGTTTGCAGTGGTGGTTGTGGTGCCAGGAGTGGCAGTGTGGTGGTGGTGGTGGTGAGAGGGGTGGCAGTGTGGTGGTGCCAGGGGTGGCAGTGTGGTGATGTTGCGGGGTGGCAGTGCGGTGGTTGTTCCAGGGGTTGCAGTGGTGGTAGTGTGGTGGTGGCAGTGTGGCGATGGTGGTTCTAGGGGTGGCAGTGTGGAGTGGTGCCAGGGGTAGCAGTGTAGTGGTGGTGGTGCAAGGGGTGGCAATTTGGTGGTGGTGCCAGGGGCGGCAGTGTGCCTTAAAGAATGAGGTGATTTGATAAAATACCATGCCCAAGGTTACCAACCGAGTGCCGGCGGGGGGATGGAAATAGCCTCGTCAGCCATCCTCTTTTGTCCGGTGGTGTTGGTCCAAGGGTTAAGGCTTCCTGTACGTCAGAATGCAGAGTGCTCCTGGCAGTATAGGTTCGAGTCACTTCTGCGGTGTGAGTTTTCAGTGGCATATATGCCTGGAGACCGTTCACGCTTGCGCAGTGAAGATGCTGCTGGGGTTATGTAGTGATGCTGCTGCTTGGGTTATGTAGTGAAGATGCTGTTGGGGTTATGCATTAAAGATGCTGCTGGGGTTATGTAATGAAGGTGCTGTTGGGGTTATTTAGTGAAGATGCTGCTGGGGTTATGTAGTGAAGATGCTGCTGGAGGTATGTGGTGAAAATGCTGATGGGGTAATGTTGTGAAGATGCTGCAGGGGTTATGTAGTGAAAAGGCTGTTGGGTAAAGTAGAGAGGACACTGCTGGGGTTATGTTGTGAAGATGCTGTTGGGGTTATGTGACGAAGATGCTGCTGAGGTTATGTGGTGAAGATGTTGTTGGGTTATGTGATGAAGATGCTGCTGGAGTTATTTGGTGAAGATGCTGTTGGGGTTATGTGGCGAAGGTGCTGCTGGGGTTATGTGGTGAAGATGCCGTTGGGGCTATGTGATGAAGATGCTGATGGGGTTATGTTGTGAAGATGCTGCTGGGGTAATAAGTGAAGATGTTCCTGGGGATATGTGGCGAAGATACTGCTGGGGTAATGAGTGAAGATGTTGCTGGGGATATGTGGTGAAGATGGTGCTGGGGTAATGAGTGAAGATGTTGCTGGGGTAATGTGGTGAAGATGCTGTTGAGGTTATGTAGTGAAGATGCTGTTGGGGTTAGGTGGTAAAGATGCTGTTAGGGTTATGTTGAGAAGATGCTGTTGGGGTTGCGCAGTGAAGATGCTGCTGGGGTTACGTGGTGAAGACGCTGCTGGAGTTATATAATGAAGATCCTGCTGGGGTTATGTGGTGATGATGCTGCTGGGGTTATGTGGTCAAAATGGTGCTGGGGTTATGTGGTGAAGATGCTGCTGGGGTTATGTAATATAAGATGCTGCTGGGGTTATGTGGGGAAGATGCTGCTGGAGTTATGTGTTAAAATGCTGATAGGGTAATGTTGTGAAGATGCTGCAGGGGTTATGTAGTGAAAAGGCTGTTGGGTAAAGTAGTGAAGACGCTGCTGAGGCTATGTGATGAAGATGCTGATGGGGTTATGTGGTGAAGATGCTGCTGGGGTAATGAGTGAAGATGTTGCTGGGGATATGTGGTGAAAATGGTGCTGGGGCAATGAGTGAAGATGTTGCTGGGGTAATGTGGTGAAGATGCTGTTGAGGTTATGTAGTGAAGATGCTGCTGGGGTTACGTGGTGAAGATGCTGCTGGAGTTATGAAGAAAAGATGCTTTTGGGGTTATGTGGTGAAGATGTTGCTAGGGGTTATGTTGAGAAGATACTGTTGGGGTAACGCAGTGAAGATGCTGTTGGGGTTACGTGGTGAAGATGCTGCTGGAGTTATATGGTGAAGATGCTGCTGGGGTTATGTAAAGATGCTGCTGGGGTTATGTGGTGAACATGATGCTGGGGTTATGTGGTGAAGATGCTGTTGGGGTTATGTAATGAAGATGCTGCTGGGGTTATGTGGGGAAGATGCTGTTCGGTTTATGTAGTGAAGATGCTGCTGGAGTTATGTGGTGAAGATGCTGCTGGGGTTATGTTATGAAGATCCTGCTGGGGGATATGGGGTGAAGATGCTGCTGGGGGTTATGTGATGAAAATTCTGCAGGGGGTTATGTGGCGAAGATGCTGCTAGAGTTATGTGGTAAAGATGCTTTTGGGGTTTTGTGATGAAGATAATGCTGGGGTTATGTGGTAAAGATTCTGCTGGGGTATGTGGTGAAGATGCTGCTGGGGGTATGTGGTGAAGATGCTGCTGGGGCTATGTAGTGAAAATGCTATTGGAGTTATGTGGTGAATATGCTGCCGCGGGTTGTGTGGTGATAATGCTGCTGGGGGTTATGTGGTGAAGATGCTGCTGGGGTTATGTGGTAATGTTGTTGGGGTTATGTAGTAAATATGCTGCTGGAGTTAAGTAGTAAAGAAGCTACTTGGGTTATGTAGTGAAGAAGCTGCTGGGGTTATGTAGTGAAGATGATGCTGGAGTTATGTGGTGAAGATGCTGCTGGGGTTATGTAGTGAAGATGTTGTTTGGGTTATGTAGTGAAGATGTTGTTTGGGTTATGTAGTGAAGATGCTGCTGGGGTTATGTAGTAAAGATGCTGCTAGGGTTATGTAGTGAAGATGCTGCTGGGGTTATGTATTGAGAATGCTGCTGGGGTTATATAATGATGATGTTGCTGGGGTTATATAGTGAAGAAGCTGTAGGCGATATTTGATGAACATGCTGTTGGGTTATGTGATGAAGATGCTGCTTGGGTTATGTAGTGAAGTTGCTTCTGGGGTTATGTAGTGAAGATGCTGCTGGTGTTAAGTAGTGAAGATACTGTTGGGGTTATGTAGTGAAGATGCTGTTGGGGTTATGTAGTGAAGATGCTGCTTGGGGTATGTAGTGAAAAGGGTGTTGGGTAAAGTAGTGAAGACGCTGCTGGGGTTATGTAGTGAAGATGCTGTTGGGGTTATGTGACGAAGATGCTGCTGGGGTTATGTAGTGAAGATGCTGCTGCGGTTACGTGATGAAGATGCTGCTGGAGTTATATGGTGAAGATGCTGTTGGGGTTAGGTGGTGAAGATGCTGTTAGGGTTATGTTGAGAAGATGCTGTTGGGGTTGCGCAGTGAAGATGTTGCTGCGATTACGTGGTGAAGACGCTGCTGGAGTTATATAATGAAGATGCTGCTGGGGTTATGTGGTGATGATGCTGTTCGGATTATGTGGTGAAGATGATGCTGGGGTTATGTGGTGAAGATGCTGCTGGGGTTATGTAATATAAGATGCTGCTGGGGTTATGTGGAGTAGATGCTGCTAGAGTTATGAGGTTAAAATGCTGATAGGGTAATGTTGTGAAGATGCTGCAGGGTTTATGTAGTGAAAAGGCTGTTGGGTAAAGTAGAGAGGACACTGATGTTGTTATGTAGTGAAGATGTTCCTGGGGCTATGTGGCGAAGATACTGCTGGGGTAATGAGAGAAGACGTTCCTGGGGATATGTGGTGAAGATGGTGCTGGGGTAATGAGTGAAGATGTTGCTGGGGTAATGTGGTGAAGATGCTGTTGAGGTTATGTAGTGAAGATGCTGCTGGGGTTACGTGGTGAAAATGCTGCTGGATTTATGAAGAGAAGATGCTTTTGGGGTTATGTAGTGAAGATGCTGCTGCCGTTACGTGGTGAAGATGCTGCTGCGGTTACGTGGTGAAGATGCTGTTGGGGTTATGTGACGAAGATGCTGCTTGGGTTATGTGGCGAAGATGTTGTTGGGTTATGTGATGAAGATGCTACTGGGGTTATTTGGTAAAGATGCTGTTGGGGTTACGTGACGAAGGTGGTGCTGGGGTTATGTGGTGAAGATGCCGTTGGGACTATGTGATGAAGATGCTGATGGGGTTATGTTTTGAAGATGCTCCTGGGGTAATGGGTGAAGATGTTGCTGGGGATATGTGGTGAAGATACTGCTGGGGTAATGAGTGAAGATGTTTCTGGGGATATGTGGTGAAAATGGAGCTGGGATAATGAGTGAAGATGTTGCTGGGGAAATGTGGTGAAGATGCTGTTGAGGTTATGTATTGAAGATGCTGTTGGGTTTATGTAGAGAAGATGTTGTTGGAGTTATGTAGTGAAGATGCTGCTGGGGTTACGTGGTGAAAATGCTGCTGGAATTATGTAGAGAAGATGCTTTTGGGGTTATGTAGTGAAGATGCTGCTGGAGTTACGTGGTGAAGATGCTGCTGGAGTTATATGGTGAAGATGCTGTTGGGGTTATGCGGTGAAAAAGGTGCTGGGGTTATGTTGAGAAGATGCTGTTGGAGTTATATGGTGAAGATGCTGCTGGGGTTATGTGGTAAAGATGCTGCTGGGGTTATGTGGTAAAGATGCTGCTGGGGTTATGTGGCAAAGATGCTCATGCTGTTATGTAATGAAGATGTTGCTGGGGTTATGTGGGGAAGATGCTGTTCGGTTTATGTTGTGAAGATGCTGCTGGGTTTATGTGGTGAAGATGCTGCTGGAGTTATGTAATGAAGACGCTGCCGGGGTCATGTGGTGAAAATGCTGTTCGGGTTATGTAGTGAAGACGCTGCTGGGGTTATGTGGTGAAGATGCTGCTGGGGGTTATGTGGTGAAGATGCTGCTGGGGTTATGTAGTGAAGATGCTGCTGGGGGTTATGTGGTGAAGATGCTGCTGGGGTTATGTAGTGAAGATGCTGCTGGAGTTATGTGGTGAAGAGGCTGCTGAGGTTATGTAGTGAAGATGCTGTTGGGGTTGTGTAGTAAAGATGCTGCTGGGGTTATGTAGTGAAGAAGCTGCTGGGGTTATGTAGTAAAGATGCTGCTTGGGTTATGTAGTGAAGTTGTTGTTTGGGTTATGTATTGAAAATGCTACTGGGGTTATGTGGTGAAGATGCTGCTGGGGGTTGTGTGGTGAAGATGCTGCTGGGGGTTATGTGATGAAAATTCTACAGGGGGTTACGTGGCGAAGATGCTGCTGGGGTTATGTGGTAAAGATGCTGCTGGGGTTTTGAGATGAAGATGCGGCTGGGGATATGTGAGAAGATGCTGCTGGGGTTGTTTGGTGAAGATGCTGCTGGGGTTATGTAGTGAAGATGTTATTGGAGTTATGTAGTGAAGATGCTGCTGGGGTTATGTAGTGAAGATGCTGTTGGGGTTATGTAGTGAAGAAGCAGCTGGGGTTATGTGGTAAAGATGCTGCTGGGGTTGTGTGGTGAATATGCTGCCAGGGGTTGTGTAGTGATAATGCTGCTGGGGGTTATGTGCTGAAGATGCTGCTGGGGTTATGTGGTACAGATGTTGTTGGGGTTATGTAGTAAATATGCTGCTGGAGTTAAGTAGTAAAGAAGCTACTTGGGTTATGTAGTGAAGATGATGCTGGAGTTATGTGGTGAAGATGCTGCTGGGGTTATGTAGTGAAGATGTTGTTTGGGTTATGTAGTGAAGATGCTGCTGGGGTTATGTAGTAAAGATGCTGCTAGGGTTATGTAGTGAAGATGCTGCTGGGGTTATGTATTGAGAATGCTGCTGGGGTTATGTAATGATGATGTTGCTGGGGTTATATAGTGAAGATGCTGTAGGCGATATTTGATGAACATGCTGTTGGGTTATGTGATGAAGATGCTGCTTGGGTTATGTAGTGAAATTACTGTTGGGGTTATGTAATGAAGGTGCTGTTGGGGTTATTTAGTGAGAATGCTGCTGGGGTTATGTAGTGAAGATGTTGCTGGGGTTATATAGTGAAGATGCTGTTGGCGATATGTGATGAATATGCTGCTGGGGTTATGTGGTGAAGATGTTGCTGGGGTTATGTAGTGAAGTTGCTTCTGAGGTTATGTAGTGAAGATGCTGCTGGTGTTAAGTAGTAAAGATACTGTTGGGGTTATGTAGTAAAGATGCTGTTGGGGTTATGTAGTGAAGATGCTGCTAGGGGTATGTAGTGAAAAGGGTGTTGGGTAAAGTAGTGAAGACGCTGCTGGGGTTATGTAGTGAAGATGCTGTTGGGGTTATGTGACGAAGATGCTGCTGGGGTTTTGTAGTGAAGATGCTGCTGCGGTTACGTGATGAAGATGCTGCTGGAGTTATATGGTGAAGATGCTGCTGGGGTTAGGTGGTGAAGATGCTGTTAGGGTTATGTTGAGAAGATGCTGTTGGGGTTGCGCAGTGAAGATGTTGCTGCGATTACGTGGTGAAGACGCTGCTTGAGTGATATAATGAAGATGCTGCTGGGGTTATGTGGTGATGATGCTGCTGGGATTATGTGGTGAAGATGATGCTGGGGTTATGTGGTGAAGATGCTGCTCGGGTTATGTAATATACGATGCTGCTGGGGTTATGTGGAGTAGATGCTGCTAGAGTTATGTGGTTAAAATGCTGATAGGGTAATGTTTTGAAGATGCTGCAGGGTTTATGTAGTGAAAAGGCTGTTGGGTAAAGTAGAGAGGACACTGCTGGGGTTATGTAGTGAAGATGCTGCTGTTGTTATGTAGTGAAGATGTTCCTGGGGCTATGTGGCGAAGATACTGCTGGGGTAATGAGAGAAGATGTTCCTGGGGATATGTGGTGAAGATGGTGCTGGGGTAATGAGTGAAGATGTTGCTGGGGTAATGTGGTGAAGACGCTGTTGAGGTTATGTAGTGAAGATGCTGCTGGGGTTACGTGGTGAAGATGCTGCTGGATTTATGAAGAGAAGATGCTTTTGGGGTTATGTAGTGAAGATGCTGCTGCCGTTACGTGGTGAAGATGATGCTGCGGTTACGTGGTGAAGATGCTGTTGGGGTTATGTGACGAAGATGCTGCTTGGGTTATGTGGCGAAGATGTTGTTGGGTTATGTGATGAAGATGCTACTGGGGTTATTTGGTAAAGATGCTGTTGGGGTTACGTGACGAAGGTGGTGCTGGGGTTATGTGGTGAAGATGCCGTTAGGGCTATGTGATGAAGATGCTGATGGGGTTATGTTGTGAAGATGCTCCTGGGGTAATGGGTGAAGAGGTTTCTGGGGATATGTGGTGAAAATGGAGCTGGGATAATGAGTGAAGATGTTGCTGGGGAAATGTGGTGAAGATGCGGTTGAGGTTATGTATTGAAGATGCTGCTGGGTTTATGTAGAGAAGATGTTGTTGGAGTTATGTAGTGAAGATGCTGCTGGGGTTACGTGGTGAAAATGCTGCTGGAATTATGTAGAGAAGATGCTTTTGGGGTTATGTAGTGAAGATGCTGCTGGAGTTACGTGATGAAGATGCTGCTGGAGTTATATGGTGAAGATGCTGTTGGGGTTATGCGGTGAAAAAGTTGCTGGGGTTATGTTGAGAAGATGCTGTTGGAGTTACGTAGTGAAGATGCTGCTGGGGTTACGTGGTGAAGATGCTGCTGGAGTTATATGGTGAAGATGCTGCTGGGGTTATGTGGTAAAGATGCTGCTGGGGTGGGGTTATGTGGTAAAGACGCTGCTGGGGTTATGTGGCGAAGATGCTCATGCTGTTATGTAATGAAGATGTTGCTGGGGTTATGTGGGGAAGATGCTGTTCGGTTTATGTTGTGAAGATGCTGCTGGGTTTATGTGGTGAAGATGCTGCTGGAGTTATGTAATGAAGACGCTGCCTGGGTTATGTGGTGAAAATGCTGTTCGGGTTATGTAGTGAAGATGCTGCTGGGGTTATGTGGTGAAGATGCTGCTGGGGGTTTTGTGGTGAAGATGCTGCTGGGGTTATGTAGTGAAGATGCTGCTGGAGTTATGTGGTGAAGAGGCTGCTGAGGTTATGTAGTGAAGATGCTGTTGGGGTTATGTAGTAAAGATGCTGCTGGGGTTATGTAGTGAAGAAGGTGCTGGGGCTATGTAGTAAAGATGCTGCTTGGGTTATGTAGTGAAGTTGTTGTTTGGGTTATGTAGTGAAAATGCTACTGGGGTTATGTGGTGAAGATGCTGCTGGGGGTTATGTGGTGAAGATGCTGCTGGGGGTTATGTGATGAAAATTCTAAAGGGGGTTACGTGGCGAAGATGCTGCTGGGTTTATGTGGTAAAGATGCTGCTGGGGTTTTGAGATGAAGATGCTGCTGGGGATATGTAGTTAATATGATGCTGGAGTTCATAAGTGAAGAACCTGCTGGGGTTATCTGGTGAAGATGCTGCTGGAGTTATGTGGTGAAGATGCTGTTGGGTTATGTAGTGAAGATGCTGCTGGGGTTATGTAGTAAAGATGCTGTTGGGGTTATATGGTGAAGATGCTGTTGGGGTTATGTAGTGAAGAAGCTGCTAGGGTTATGTAGTGAAGATGCTGTTGTGGTTATGTGGTGAAGATGCTGTTGGGGTTATGTAGTGAAGAAGCTGCTGGGGTTATGTAGTGAAGATGCTGCTGGAGTTATGTGGTGAAGATGCTGCTGGGGTTATGTAGTGAAAATGCTGCTGTAGGTTAAATGAAGATGATATAGGTTGATGATATAGGAATTCAAAGTCCAACAGGGACCTGTAATATCACCACAATTTCACTTGGAGGCCCTGCCCATATTCTACCAATTGTTCATCAACACTAGACAGGTTATTCGAACCACCAGTTACACCATGAGGCTCTGCCAGCTGCCTCATGGGTGCCCACTGTCTCAGGCTTTTTTACCGGTCCTTCCGTTCCTCATCGGCCCCAATTTCACACAAATTAGGCCTAGACACAACCCAGGATGGTAGGAGTGCCATCCACGCTGTGTAACAAGGGAATGACAGCGATTAATGGGGGTGGAGGTGGCAGGCTGCCACCTCCACCCAGCTACGTCCTCCTCCACCTGCTGCCCAGCTCGAACTGACTATTTCGCGAGCTAGGGGAACTCAAAATGCCCATATCTTCCCCTCCCCCCACCTTGGTCTTGACCAATCAGCATGAAGCCGGCACATCACCATGGTGCCGCTTCCAATAACAGCTGTTCGCGCCAAAACTCAGCTAGGATCAGAGAGTCTAAACCAATCACAGGCCTCCCTCACCTTCAGGCATCCCGTGACGTCACAAGGAGGGGGAGGCCTATAGACAGTGGCGCACTGTCTTACATGGTGGGGGGGGGGGGCAACATTCACCCCACTGTCCTTCCCCCCTCTAACGGTCTTGGACAAGCACCTCCCTCACACCGCTCACTTTCAACTCCCATCCTATTTCACAGAATCAGAAAAATTTCTGTAATTCTCTCTACAGAGCAATCACAGACTTCTGACTAGTCTCAAATGATAGTCCATAGCAAGAGCTTTCATCCAACACCCCACAAGTGTATGTTAGTTTTAAAACTTCTTGACTAGAGTCCCTAGAGCGACTAGCCTAATCTAGAAAACTAGGAAAACTAGCTGAGGGAATCTACATTCCCTCACACCGGGGGTGGCAGGGTGGTGCTGCCAGGGGTGGCAGTGTGGTGGTGCCAGGGGTGGCAGTGTGGTGGTGGTCCCAGGGGTGGCAGTGTGGTGGTGCCAGGGGTGGCAGTGTGGTGGTGGTCCCAGGGGTGGCAGTGTGGTGGTGCCAGGGGTGGCAGTGTGGTGGTGCCAGGGGTGGCAGTGTGGTGGTGGTCCCAGGGGTGGCAGTAGTGGTGGTGGTGGTGGTGGTGCCAGGGGTGGCAGTGTGGTGGTGGTCCCAGGGGTGGCAGTGTGGTGGTGCCAGGGGTGGCAGTGTGGTGGTGCCAGGGGTGGCAGTGTGGTGGTGGTCCCAGGGGTGGCAGTAGTGGTGGTGGTGGTGGTGGTGCCAGGGGTGGCAGTGTGGTGGTGCCAGTGGTCACAGTGTGGGGGTAGTGCCAGGGGTAGCAGTGTAGTTGTGGTGGTGCCATGGGTGGCAAAGTGGTGGTGGTGCAAGGTGTAGCAGTGTGGTGATTTGTCTCACAAACAATTGTCTCACACTAGACAACAACATGATGATACTCTACGTTAATCTTAAACACTTGTCTCTCTCTTGTTAACAATAACTCAACATATTACAACACACTTGACTCCTTGCAAGTATTCAGTGAGTAATTCTCAATTAAGGTCAAACGGACCACTAATTACATCCCCATTGAGTTACGTTAACCAAGCCTACCCTAACTTGGTAGCTTCTCCACAGTCTGTGTCAAAAAATTACGAGTGAGTGCTAATTACCCTAATTAACCCACTAATTACTGAGCCATTAATTAACTGTCACCAGGACCGATAATTAATCATCCATAAATACGACTCACTCCGCACTGCCTAAGCAGGTCTCATCAACCACTGTGAATTCACGGGAAAGGAGTTAATTACCCTGATTAACAAGATGTGCCAATAATCCACTGTCCTCAGACAGGATATGATTAATACAACGATTTATGCTAGCTCCATGACCTCGCTTTACCGAGTCACCGGAGCTCTCCAATGCTAATTACTCCACCAATTAACATGAGCCACTAATTGCTTTACCCCTGAAAGGTAATTAGTCTCGAGCATATTACGTTAACACAAATACTGACAGACTCTGACAGTACCTCTCCCACTACGTGAATTCATGATGAGAAGGCTAATTACATAATTAGCTAGAGTGGTCAATTAATTGTCACATGAACAATTAATTGCTCCCGAGACGTATCTCATTATAGCTCAACACTGTTTCTCTTAACAGCTCCCACTCACTCCCCAATACTAAGTGTGCACCCCTTATCCAGTTAATTACCCCTTAATTAACTCACTGAATCCTTAAGTCCTCAACATAACTTAAAGAAACAAAGTAACCCCAGCGTTACATAGGTCACACTATAATGGCATGGAACAACATATCAGCACTACCCACATATAGTTGCAGCACTGCAACTCGCTAATTACTGTGCCCACACAATAAAAACACACGGTTGTGCAACACACACAAGTATACTAATATTACTGCCCCTCTCCCTCTTTTACTTCTTGCACCCGCTTGCAAAGGAATACTGTGAACACACACATACTTCAGCCAGGCAATTAACCCATCAATTGCCTGCTCTCACTAAGCACTGAAAATTCCCCTGAATAATCCTAGAGGTCCCGTACCCTCAACACAGTTCCTGGGGCAACAATATTGTATACTGATAACAACACTGCACAAACCTGCAACATAATGATGCCGTCAGCATACCCCACATGCTAATGACATCATTAGGCAATCAGTCAGCAATCACCTCTACTGACTACCACACAACACAGTACATAGACATGCAAATGAACACATAGAAATGGCCTTCACATACTCTCTGAAAAGTATATCACCAAGTAATATGTACTAATTACACAGACTTCAGGGGTCCTCACTGACACTCCTGACTACCTCTAATGATTATAATTTTACCGTACTCTATGGCATTAATCCAGCCTGAACGATTATATAGAATCGACAGGCTGGATCACTTATATGGTAAATCTCTACACTGACTGGTTTACATACTCTAGTCAGTCTACTAACATACTACCATACAGCGTGGTCCCGTGTATAATCTCTATCTCCAGGTACCGCCCCTACCCGACATCTGGATTCCACTGACAGCTGCCCCCCAGCTGTTTTTTTTCTAGCCTGGCGAGGCTCTGAGATAACTCTTACCGGGAACATCCACCGGTACTCATCACACTGTAATAGTACTCATTTCTACTGCCTTATTTTTCCTCATTACCAAAGTTACTACCACACTTAGCTTTTAGCTGACACACTTAGCTGGCTTGCTCCTCATACGTCGACAAGATGTGGCCCTAGGCTGTCCCGGGAAAGTGGCCAAGGCATGTGGCCAAGGCAGGTGGCCACAGCGCCCCTCCCGAGCTGAGAGAGGGGGGGTTTGGTGGCCCGAGTGGCGCGTGACGTCATAACACCCACCGGCCGGGCTGACGGGCAGGGTGGTGTTTGGCCTCCACCCGCGGGCGGGCGCGCACATGGGTGCCGCCCACAGGAGTACCCACGCGGCTGAGGAATCTCAACCCCATCACTCTAGAACCATGCCTTTGTTCTACACTGGGGTGACAATGGTTGGTGGCGTCCCCAGGCGGCGTCCCCATACTGACGCAGCCTGGCGGAATGCAAAGTCCAACATGGGCCTGCAATATCACATACGCGTACACTGCCCAACATCAATTGTCCATTGCTACTAGACAGGATACTCAGACCCGAGGGATGAGGGATCAATCTGATACTCCATGAGGCTTTTGCCAGCCTGCCTCATGCGTTCACACAGTCAACTGTCTCTTAGCTTTTTACTGTTTCTTCCCTAAATCCCTGGCCCCAATTCACTTAATTGGGCCTTGACACAACCCCTGATGGCAGGAGTGCCACCCATCGAGTAATTTGGACGACAGAAGCGATTAACAGGGGGTGGAGGCGGCAAGCGTGCCTCCCCCACCCAAACACCTCTTCCTTCTTTGGCCGCCCAATTCAAACTGAAGATTTCGCGGGCTAAGGGACACCAGATACCCATACCTCCTCCCTACAATGCCTAGACCAATCAGCTTGGAGCCGGCACAGCTCCTCGTGCCGCCCCCAATAAGAATTGTTTGCGCCAAAACTAGGCTTGGACCACACGTGCGGGACCCAATCACATGCCTGCGTCACCCTCGGCGTCTTGTGACGTCACAAGGAGGAGGAGGCCTAAGGAGTGGCGTGATGTCTCCCATGTGGGGGGGGGGGGAAGAGGCAGCGCTCACCCCACTCTCCCCCCCACCTCTAACGGTTTTAGTCAAGTATCCTCTCACACTCACTCTCAACTCCCATCCTATTTCACAGAAACAGGAAAATCTCTGTAATTCTCTCTACAGAGCAATCACAGACTTCTAACTACTCTCAAGTGATAGTTCTTGACATAAGCTTTCATTCAACACCCAACAAGCATATGTTATTTTGAAAGCTTCAGTTTCTAGAGTGTCTAGCCAAATCTAGAAACTAGGAAAACTAGCTGAGGGATCTAGATCCCTCACAAATGCTACTGGGGTTATGTGGTGAAAATGCTACTGGGGTTATGTGGTGAAGATACTGCTGGGGGTTATGTGGTGAAGATGCTGCTGGGGGTTATGTGATGAAAATTCTACAGGGGGTTACGTGGCGAAGATGCTGCTGGGGTTATGTGGTAAAGATGCTGCTGGGGTTTTGAGATGAAGATGCTGCTGGGGATATGTGGTAAAGATGCTGCTGGGGTTGTTTGGTGAAGATGCTGCTGGGGTTACGTAGTGAAGATGTTATTGGAGTTATGTAGTGAAGATGCTGCTGGGGTTATGTAGTGAAGAAGCAGCTGGGATTATGTGGTAAAGATGCTGCTGGGGTTGTGTGGTGAATATGCTGCCAGGGGTTGTGTAGTGATAATGCTGCTGGGGGTTATGTGGTGAAGATGCTGCTTGGGTTATGTGGTAAAGATACTGCCAGTGGTTATTTGGTGAAGATGCTGCTAGGCATTTGTAGTGAAGATGCTGCTGGAGTTATGTAGTGAGAATGCTGCTCGAGTTATGTAGTGAAAATGCTGCTGGAGGTATGTGGTGAAGATGCTGCTGGGGTTATGTGATGAAGATGCTGTTGGGGTTAAGTAGTGAAGATGCTGTTGCGGTTATGTAGTAAATATGCTGCTGGAGTTAAGAAGTGAAGAATCTGCTGGGGTTATGTAGTGAAGATGCTGCTGGAGTTATGTGGTGAAGATGCTGCTGGGGTTATGTAGTGAAGATGCTGTTGGGGTTATGTAGTGAAGATGTTCTTTTGGTTATATAGTGAAGATGCTGTTGCGGTTATGTAGTAAATATGCTGCTGGAGTTATATGGTGAAGATGCTGCTGGGGTTATGTAGTGAAGATGCTGCTGGAGTTATGTGGTGAAGATTCTGCTGGGGTTATGCAGTGAAGATGCTGCTGGAGTTATGTAGTGAAAATGCTGTTGGGGTTATGTAGTGAAGATGCTGCTAGGGTTATGTAGTAAAGATTCTGGTGGGATTATGTAGTGAAGATGCTGCTGGGGTTATGTAGTGAAGATGCTGTTGTGGTAAGGGGGTGAAGATACTGCTGGGGTTATGTAGTGAAGATGGTGCTGTAGGTTAAATGAAGATGATAGAGGTTGTGGTGAAGATCTTCATTGAGTTATGTAGTGAAGACGCTTTTGAGGATTGTGTGGTTAAAATGATTCAGGAGTTATTTAGTGAAGATGCTGCTGGGGATATGTGGTGAAGATGCGGCTGGGGTTATGTAGTGAAGATGCTGCTGTAGGTTACATGAAGATGATTTGGTTGTGGTGAAGGTCTTCATTGAATTATGTAGTGAGAATGCTGCTCGAGTAATGTAGTGAAGATGCTGCTGGAGTTATGTGGTGAAGATGCTGCTGGGGTTATGTGATGAAGATGCTGTTGGGGTTAAGTAGTGAAGATGCTGTTGCGGTTATGTAGTTAATATGATGCTGGAGTTCATAAGTGAAGAACCTGCTGGGGTTATCTGGTGAAGATGCTGCTGGAGTTATGTGGTGAAGATGCTGTTGGGTTATGTAGTGAAGATGCTGCTGGGGTTATGTAGTAAAGATGCTGTTGGGGTTATATGGTGAAGATGCTGTTGGGGTTATGTAGTGAAGAAGCTGCTAGGGTTATGTAGTGAAGATGCTGTTGTGGTTATGTGGTGAAGATGCTGTTGGGGTTATGTAGTGAAGAAGCTGCTGGGGTTATGTAGTGAAGATGCTGCTGGAGTTATATGGTGAAGATGCTGCTGGGGTTATGTAGTGAAAATGCTGCTGTAGGTTAAATGAAGATGATATAGGTTGATGATATAGGAATTCAAAGTCCAACAGGGGCCTGTAATATCACCACAATTTCACTAGGAGGCCCTGCCCATATTCCACCAATTGTTCATCAACACTAGACAGGTTATTCGAACCACCAGTTACACCATGAGGCTCTGCCAGCTGCCTCATGGGTGCCCACTGTCTCTGAGGCTTTTTTACTGGTCCTTCCGTACCTCATCGGCCCCAATTTCACACAAATTAGGCCTAGACACAACCCAGGATGGCAGGAGTGCCATCCACGCTGTGTAACAAGGGAATGACAGCGATTAATGGGGGTGGAGGTGGCAGGCTGCCACCTCCACCCAGCTACGTCTTCCTCCACCTGCTGCCCAGCTCAAACTGACTATTTCGCGAGCTAGGGGAACTCAAAATGCCCATATCTTCCCCTCCCCCCACCTTGGTCTTGACCAATCAGCACGAAGCCGGCACATCACCATGGTGCCGCTTCCAATAACAGCTGTTCGCGCCAAAACTCAGCTAGGAGCAGAGATGTCTAAACCAATCACAGGCCTCCCTCACCTTCAGGCATCCCGTGACGCCACAAGGAGGGGGAGGCCTAAAGACAGTGGCGCACTGTCTCACATGGTGGGGGGGGGGCAACATTCACCCCACTGTCCTTCCCCCCCTCTAACGGTCTTGGACAAGCACCTCCCTCACACCGCTCACTTTCAACTCCCATCCTATTTCACAGAATCAGAAAAATTTCTGTAATTCTCTCTACAGAGCAATCACAGACTTCTGACTAGTCTCAAATGATAGTCCATAGCAAGCGCTTTCATCCAACACCCCACAAGTGTATGTTAGTTTGAAAACTTCTTGACTAGAGTCCCTAGAGCGACTAGCCTAATCTAAAAAACTAGGAAAACTAGCTGAGGGAATCTACATTCCCTCACACCAGGGGTGGCAGTGTGGTGGTGCCAGGGGTGGCAGTGTGGTGGTGCCAGGGTTGGCAGTGTGGTGGTGCCAGGGGTGGCAGAGTGGTGGTGGTCCCAGGGGTGGCAGTAGTGGTGGTGGTCCCAGGGGTGGCAGTAGTGGTGGTGGTGGTGCCAGGGGTGGCAGTGTGGTGGTGCCAGTGGTCACAGTGTGGGGGTGGTGCCAGGGGTAGCAGTGTAGTTGTGGTGGTGCCATGGGTGGTAAAGTGGTGGTGGTGCAAGGTGTAGCAGTGTGGTGGTGGTGGTGCCGGGGGTGGCAGTGGTGGTGCCAGCGGTGGGAGCGTTGTGGTTGTGCCAGGGGTGGCAGTGTGGTGGTGGTGCGATAGGTGGCAGTGTGGTGGTACCATGAGTGGCAATGTGGTGGTGGTGTGCGAGGGTTTGCAGTGGTGGTTGTGGTGCCAGGAGTGGCAGTGTGGTGGTGGTGGTGGTGAGAGGGGTGGCAGTGTGGTGGTGCCAGGGGTGGCAGTGTGGTGATGTTGCGGAGTGGCAGTGGGGTGGTTGTTCCAGGGGTTGCAGTGGTGGTAGTGTGGTGGTGCTAGGGGTGGCAGTGTGGCGATGGTGGTTCTAGGGGTGGCAGTGTGGTGGTGGAGGTGCCAGGGGTGGCAGTGTGGAATGGTGCCAGGGGTAGCAGTGTAGTGGTGGTGGTGCAAGGGGTGACAATTTGGTGGTGGTGCCAGGGGCGGCAGTGTGCCTTAAAGAATGAGGTGATTTGATAAAATACCATGCCCAAGGTTACCAACCGAGTGCCGGCGGGAGGATGGAAATAGCCTCGTCAGCCATCCTCTTTTGTCCGGTGGTGTTGGTCCAAGGGTTAAGGCTTCCTGTACGTCAGAATGCAGAGTGCTCCTGGCAGTATAGGTTCGAGTCACTTCTGCGGTGTGAGTTTTCAGTGGCATATATGCCTGGAGACCGTTCACGCTTGTTTGCGTTTGTGTTCCTCACGTGTGCCCCAAAGAATGAGCTGATTTGATAAAATACCATGCCCAAGATTAACAACCGAATGCCTGCGGGGGATGGAAATAGCCTCGGCTACCATCCTCTTTGTCCGGTCGTGTTGGTTGAGTGGTTAAGGGATCCTGTATGCCAGCAGAGTGCTCCTGGCAGTATGGGTTTGAGTCACTTCTGGGGTGTGAGCTTTCGGTTGCATATAGTCCTGGGGACCATTCAGTCTTGTTCACATTTGTGGTCCTCACGTGTGCCCCAAAGAATGAGGTGATTTGATAAAATATTATGCCCAAGATTACCAACCGAGTGCCAGCGGGGGGATGGAAATAGCCTCGGCTACCATCCTCTTTGTCCGGTCGTGTTGGTTGAGTGGTTAAGGGATCATGTACGCCAGCAGAGTGCTCCTGGCAGTATGGGTTCGAGTCACTTCTGTGGTGTGAATTTTCAGTTGCATATAGTCCTGGGGACCATTCAGGCTTCTTCGCATATGTATATATATGTGTGTATAATGTTGCACCTAGTAACCAGAACGTCGTACTCGACCTACTATGCAAGGCCCGATTTGCCTAATAAGCCAAGTTTTCCTGAATATATTTTTCAATATTTTTTTTTCTTATGAAATAGTAAAGCTATCCATTTCATTTTGTACAAGTTAATTTTTTTAAAATTTGAGTTAAAACTAACGTAGATATATGACCGAACCTAACCAACCCTACCTAACCTAACCAATCTTAACCTAACCTAAACTAACACAATTATGTCAATAAAATATGTTCTTAATATAATATAATAATAATCATTCAAATAAGATAATTGGAAACAATTTATTGAAAATAAAGAAAATCTCTCGGCCTATTAGGCAAATCAGGCCTTGCATTGTAGGCCGAGAAGCGTGTTCTGGCTACTAGGTACGACATATATATACATATACTCAACTATATATATACATATATAGTTATACATATATAGTTGACGCAACTGTCTATAGCCTCAACTATATAGTTGAGGCAATAGATAGTGGTAAGGATTGCGATGTTGTGTACCTTGACGTTAGCAAAGCTTTGATACAGTGCCACATGAAAGACTGATTAAAAAGATAGAGGCTCATGGTATTGGGGTGCTGTATTAAGTTGGATTAGGGCATGGCTATTCCAAAGGAAACATAGAGATAATATCAATGGGGTTACGTCTGAATGGGAAAATGTTTTAAGTGGAATGCATCAAGGCTTTGTCCTGGGACCTCTGTTGTTTATAATATATATAAATGATTTAGAATCAGGTTTAAGTAGCAACATTTGCAAATTTGCCGATGATACAAAAATCGGTAGAGAAATAAACATGGAAGAAGACTCACTATCACTTCACGTCGATCTAAATAAGGGTTTGAAATGGTCAAAAGATTGGCAGATGCAGTTAGTATTCGATCTGTTCAATTTATAAGTTATACTACCTTCCTGTGCTTTGCTTAGAATATTTTTAAATAAGTTACATTTTGAATCCACATCGAAATTTACGTCTCCTATCGCTGGGTTCACGTCTCGCTCCAAGACCGGCCCGCCCCCATGCCCAAGACTTTCCAATCTGTTTGACCCAAAACATTTCTTAGGCTATTGAAATAATCTTTTCGAAAATAAGGCACTTAAACAGAATTTTCCCCTACAGATCTATTCCATTCAATGCTGAATCTGATTTCTTTATGATCACTATTCCCTAGCTCACTCCCTATTTCGATGGCATTAATTTGCATTTCCCTGTTAGTTAACACTAAATCTAATATATTATTTACCCGCGTTTGTTCCTTAATGTGTTGCGTAAGAAAGCAATTTTCAATTAATTCTTGAAAATCTTCTACTTCACTATTCCCTGTTCCGTTAAACCAATTTATTCCACTAAAATTAAAATCACCTATGACAAATACTGCTAGTCCTAGATGCTCTAGATATTTCGCCCCATAGGTGCTTTGCTTCCATCCTGTCTAAGTTTGGTGGCCTGTGTATAACTCCAATAAGATTATTTGCTTTTTCGATTAATTCTTTCTAAATAGTTTCTGTTTGTGGCTCAGTTTTAATTCCATCTTTGAGATTACATTTCAAATTTTCCCTAACATATATAGCTACTCCCCCTCCCCGTCTAATATATCTATCTGTGTGTACTAGTTTAAATCCATTTATTTGATATTCAGCTAATAGTTCTCTATTTTCTACAATCATCCACGTTTCGGTTAGTGTAATAATATATATTTTTTCTGTGCAGACAAGATCATTTAAATCATTTATTTTATTTCTTAATCTTCTACTGTTAGTGTAATATACCCTCAGAGTATTGTTTTTTTGAGGTCCTTCTCTTTCCCTAATCATTTTGCCAATTTATTTCTCCCACAAACACTTACTTTTATAACCTCTTTTCCCCATTTCAATTCCCATACCACTATCTACTAACAGTTTAAACCCAAACCAAAACAAACGCCTACAACCACTGGTTCCAACAAGATCGCAACAAAAACAACAACAACCACCCCAGCCCTTGATAGATGCACCCCATCCCGAGCATACATTTCGTTTCTTCCATAGAAGTGTTCCCAGTTGTCTATTTAAGATTTTGCATTTCATTTTCAATATCTTTCCAGCCGGCAATTTTTACTAATCAAAACTCCCAGATAAGAACATAAGAACAAAGGTAACTGCTGAAGGCCTATTCGCCCGTACGATTCAGCCCTTATTTATAACCACTCAATCCCACTCATATACATGTCCAATCCACGCTTGAAAAAATTGAGGGACCCCAAGTGCCCTCGACAACCATTCATTTCCAACTTCCTTTCTTTGAAGAATGCCACATATGATCGGGATTCCTCCCTTGCTTCTATCTAGTTCTATGGCTGTCTTAAATCTCAGTATTAGTTCCCCACTCTTAACTCGCCTAACATCATTTCCACCTGCACTATTACCAATAATTGGTTTATTTTTATTAGCAGCCATGCTATCATTCATGTTGCCAATGTCACGTGGGGGGTGGGCGGTCCGGGGCTCTGCTAACACTCGGCTGCTAGGGGCTCAAAGGGCCCAAATACTCAGCCCCTCCGACTCCCTGGATTCACCGGAGTCTCCTTGGTCACACAAGATAGGACCAACAATGCCCACCTCCGCAGGTCTTTGCTTCCACCACAAAGGGGTGCCACTGATTCACCCTGGAAGCCCTTCAGTCAACCACGGGGAAACTGCTGTTAACAGTTCCGGCCTAGACCCGTGGGGGAGTGAAGGAAGACTCAGGCTTACCTATAACCATAGCCTCTCTGAGTCTTGCCTGCCAGACAAAAAAAAAGGTTGCAGGAACTCCTTTCCCGCCTGTCTTCTCTATCTTCCTCTTAGCAAGGTCGCCAGCTGGGTTATTATATCTGCACCCCAGCAATGCAGTTCAGTGGGTGTATCATATATCGTTTGTAGCCAGAAATGTATGCTCATAGAGAAATATCACAAATGGAGGCACACTCAAACACAGTAATAAAATGTGTGGATTTACTGACGCAAATTACATGAACACACACACACAATCACAAGTAATACATGAATATGGAATATGGATGATGAGTCTGGAGATCGTCAGCCTCTTCTTCCACGACCTCCAACTCTCCTTCAACTGGGCAGGAAGACAGGAGTCTCACACTCTCACAGGAGGGCCTCTTCACCACGTCGGCACCTCTTCTTCACTGTCCTGCCATCCATACACACTGTCCTCTCTGACAGTCCTGGACACAAGCTGCCTTGCAGCCTATTCTACTATTAAAGTAATAAAGTCTTGCTGCCACATACACAAGTAAATATTGTGGCCTAACTAGCCTACTCATACAAGGGGTAAATGGGAGGGAAAAATGATCTACCTTACACTCCTGGCTCACGACGCCTGTCCCTCGATGGTGTGAGGTTCCCACGCTTCCTTGGGTCGATCCTCGACGATCCAGGGCGTTCCACAGGTCCTCAGGTGTCGTGAAGCCTTCGCGTCGTCGCCGTTCCAATCCCTGAGATTCAGCTGCCCCAATCCTGGTTCATCGATGGGCGCTGAGCTAATCACTATCTTTCCCCACACTCGCCTCCCCCACAGGGCGTCGCTCCTTGTCCTAGGCACGGTGTCGTCCTTCCAAGATTCTCAGTGGATGTGACCCCAGTCACAGCTAGCTTGCTCGCCCACCTTCCAGACCTCAACGTCCAGCCAGCGGCGCCGCCCAGCGTCGTCGCCGACTATTTTCCAAGTTTGGGCACTTCTCTGCTCACTGAACTTGGTTCCTCTTTGGCTTCCCAGAAGCGCAGGGTCTCCAATAACTATGGTGGGCAACGAAGGCCAGCTCAATCCACTGAACAAGGCTTGCAGAGCCTCCAATCCTTGAGAGCAGACCGAGGCGCGTCCTGTCGCTTCCACGGTCAGTACAACTCTGACGTTGGCGCCGCCCGGGGCACTCGGTGACGTCATGGCGGGCCCTGATTTGTCGCCCGCGACCTACGTCGGCCAATCCGCGATCGGCATAGTGTCCCTTCCACAAGGTCACATCTGCCGTAGGGGATACTGTTTCATTTATAACAGGGCGCCAATTTTCCTTTATTTACAACTTATAATATAACCTCCTTCCATTAAATGGCAGCCAGTCTGGTCGCCACATATATCATTAGACTCCCTGAACCTCAGAGAATCAGTAGGGAGAGCTGATATGACTCTTTAAGCCGGCAAACGAAAGAAATTGGAGAGGGCACCGTAACATACCCCTCCCCTTAAAATAAGAGTCATATCGGAAGAGCAGCACTCAAGAGGGCAACCTATACTCTTGCTCCCTCCGTTCCTGAAGTGTCACTCCTCCAGTTGGTGACGTGGCTCGTACCACCTTGCCAGTCACTTGCCTCATTGTATCTCCACCTCGCATAGGAACGGGTGTGATGGGTGTTCCCTGAACACCTACAAGAAATCCCCTCTCCGTGGCTACGAGTGTACTCCCACGGCTCGTTACCACTGTAAGATTCAGTGCATGCAGCGCCTCCACCGCGTCGTGCATTCCGAGATAGTCTTGCATTTCCATTGCGTCCTACAGGTACTCCATGTTTCCTCCCATGATCTCCTCTTCGCCAATCTTCTCTCTTCTCGGTTCCTCTTCTCCCGTAGGTGCGTTGTCTCCTCATAGTGGCACTTGTAACCTGTACTCCATCCAGCAGCTTCCTCTCTTCCACACTAGGCTTTTGCGATGGCCCAATGCCCCTCTGGTTAGGCTGGCGCCTACCCTGGGTGTACCTATTCCCTGCTTTCTTCGTATTGCCTTTCCTATACCACTCGCTCCTTCGTTCCCGACGAACATCTTCACTCCTCCATGAGATTTTCTTCCCTGCAGACGTCTTCTTCGGTTCGTGGTTGGGCTCTTCCACCTCCCTGTGGCTCACCTCACTACGGTGGTTCGTCTTGCACCTACCACTATTCATCTGGCCGGCATAGGGTGCCTTGCGTCGTGGCTCTTCCACTCTGCCCCTCACTGCCGTTCGCTCATCCACTGAGCTTACTTTATTCACGTTTCTGTATGGAGGGAGTGCGGTCTGCAGCCTCCTCACCGCCCCAGGCGTTTGCACAGCTGCTCCTCGCCACTCCTCCATACGCATCATCAGGCTTAGTCGGAGGTCCCCGTCGGGGTTTTCCACAACCTCCGACGACCTCTCTGCACTCTCGCCCTCGTTGTCGTCGTCTCTGGCGACGTTTCCCCTGGCGAAGTCGGCTTCCTCACTATTATTTGGAGCGACGGATACCTCACCTGGCAGGGTTGTACCGCTGCTTGAAACATAGGCACTCCTGGCCCAATCGGGTTGTATCCTGCCTCCTCCGAGGTCATTACCCAGCACCATCTGTACATGCTCTAGGGGTAATTTAGGGGCTACAGCTACTATAGCTTTCTCGACTCCGCAGTCGGCAATCAGCTGTACTTCGTGAAGTGGCAACCTGTATTCCTCCCCCACACTGCGTATCCTCACCACTCCCACAGGTGAATCATTAAATTCCTTGGGGAGAATACTCCTGGTTACCATACTTATGTCAGCACCCGTATCTCGAAGCACGGCAACCTCCACTGGGTCTGACCTTCCAAACTTCACGTTGGCCCCGAAAACGAAGGGATGTTCACCCAACTTCATTTCCCAACCATTCACGTTGGGTCCACTATAATATGGGGTGTGAACAAACACTCTCTCCTCTTCCAACATTAATCCTACATTCCTTTGGTGCTCCTCACACTCGCGGGCATAATGTCCTCTCACACCACAGTTGTAGCATCGGCTGCCTCTCCTGGGCGGCCACTCGCCAGTCACTCTGGCGGTACCACTTGCAGACGTCCCCTGGGTCCTCCTTGGACTCCCTGTCGTCGTGTCCGGGACTGCAGCACTCGCTCCCGAGTTAGGTCCACTGCTCACAGCTTGGGGCTTCCTCCCCGCGTCTCTTGAGCTCTTGAACCACGTTACTTCATCGGGCACACTACTCTTGGGAGAGTCCCCACTCGTCCTCGCTCCTCCTGAACTCCTAAAGTTCCCTCCCGACCTGGGGTAAGGCGAGTGTCTGGGCGGCCCCTCCCTCCTGATATGTAGTGCCTCCTCCAGCATGTCGGCTCGGTCCGCTGCAGCCTTCAGGTCCTTAATACCTGCTTCTCTCAACCTTACTCGCAACTCAGGATGGAGCACTGACATAAACTTCTCCATCACTATCAGTCGTTTGATATCATCCACCGACTCCGCTTCCTCCGCCTTCAACCATCGTAGGAATTTCCGTTCCATATCCCTGGCGGTCTCGGCGTAAGTCTTTCCCGACGCTCTTGTACACTCTCTGAACCGCTTCCGGTACATCTCCGGAGTCAGCCGGAATGAGTGGAGAACCGCATTCTTAATCGCGTCATAACTAGTACACTCCTCTAGGTCCAGCATGTTATAGGCTTCCCGGGCCTCACCAGTCAACCTGCCCTGGACCAGAGCAGCCCAATCATCTTCCGGCCACTCCTTCAGAGTCGCTATCCGTTCAAAGTGTTCGAAGAACGCCTCAGCTTCTTGTGGTTCGAACGTAGGTAAGTCACGTTCCCTTACCTTGAGGTCATCCCGCCGTGCAGGTAGTGAGGGCAGACCACGTTCAACGCGACGCAATTCGACTTCTTTCTTTGCCTTTATCTCCTCCAGTCGCAGTTGTCTCTCTCCTTCTTCTCGCTGCAGCCGAGCTTCTCGCTCCTCTCGCTGCAGCTGCAGCCGTGCTTCTCGCTCCTCTCGCTGCAGCTGGGCTTCCAGTTGCATCTTCATTATTTCCAGTTGCAGGCTCCTCTTACTACAGCTGGACCTTCCACTGCTCCCATGTTCACTGTGAATTCTCTCCACACTGGTAGGCGCTTGGGGGGGCCCTAGTCGGGACGGTTCACCTTGCGACGGCTCTCCTCGGGACGGCTCCTCTTGAGATGGCTCCTCTCCCGTCGCTTCCTCTCGAGCTGTGAGCTGTGCCATGATCTCTATCCTTCGCTCCGCTACCTTAGTCGTCCTCAACCTGATCCCAAAGTGGTTTGCCACTTGTTGGAGCTGGGCCTTGGTACACTCCTCCAAAATTCTCTCGTCCCTTGTGTCAATAAATTTCTTTACTTTGTCTTCCTCCATCTCTATATCAACAAGCATACACGACAGCACAGACAAGTTAGTAGGCACTAATTTCACCGTTTCAGTCCCTTAGCTGGTTGAGTAACAGTACCACCAAATTCACTGGCCACACTGTATTAGTACCCTGGCAACACTTGTCTTGAAATTTGGTCCACACTGTAGCTTGATCCACGCTTCCTGGCGAGGTTCCCAGTTCTTGGCTACCGGGGTTCGAATCCTGGCAAGGTCGCCAGTTCTCTTGTCACGTGGGGGGTGGGCGGTCCGGGGCTCTGCTAACACTCGGCTGCTAGGGGCTCAAAGGGCCCAAATACTCAGCCCCTCCGACTCCCTGGATTCACCGGAGTCTCCTTGGTCACACAAGATAGGACCAACAATGCCCACCTCCGCAGGTCTTTGCTTCCACCACAAAGGGGTGCCACTGATTCACCCTGGAAGCCCTTCAGTCAACCACGGGGAAACTGCTGTTAACAGTTCCGGCCTAGACCCGTGGGGGAGTGAAGGAAGACTCAGGCTTACCTATAACCATAGCCTCTCTGAGTCTTGCCTGCCAGACAAAAAAAAAGGTTGCAGGAACTCCTTTCCCGCCTGTCTTCTCTATCTTCCTCTTAGCAAGGTCGCCAGCTGGGTTATTATATCTGCACCCCAGCAATGCAGTTCAGTGGGTGTATCATATATCGTTTGTAGCCAGAAATGTATGCTCATAGAGAAATATCACAAATGGAGGCACACTCAAACACAGTAATAAAATGTGTGGATTTACTGACGCAAATTACATGAACACACACACACAATCACAAGTAATACATGAATATGGAATATGGATGATGAGTCTGGAGATCGTCAGCCTCTTCTTCCACGACCTCCAACTCTCCTTCAACTGGGCAGGAAGACAGGAGTCTCACACTCTCACAGGAGGGCCTCTTCACCACGTCGGCACCTCTTCTTCACTGTCCTGCCATCCATACACACTGTCCTCTCTGACAGTCCTGGACACAAGCTGCCTTGCAGCCTATTCTACTATTAAAGTAATAAAGTCTTGCTGCCACATACACAAGTAAATATTGTGGCCTAACTAGCCTACTCATACAAGGGGTAAATGGGAGGGAAAAATGATCTACCTTACACTCCTGGCTCACGACGCCTGTCCCTCGATGGTGTGAGGTTCCCACGCTTCCTTGGGTCGATCCTCGACGATCCAGGGCGTTCCACAGGTCCTCAGGTGTCGTGAAGCCTTCGCGTCGTCGCCGTTCCAATCCCTGAGATTCAGCTGCCCCAATCCTGGTTCATCGATGGGCGCTGAGCTAATCACTATCTTTCCCCACACTCGCCTCTCCCACAGGGCGTCGCTCCTTGTCCTAGGCACGGTGTCGTCCTTCCAAGATTCTCAGTGGATGTGACCCCAGTCACAGCTAGCTTGCTCGCCCACCTTCCAGACCTCAACGTCCAGCCAGCGGCGCCGCCCAGCGTCGTCGCCGACTATTTTCCAAGTTTGGGCACTTCTCTGCTCACTGAACTTGGTTCCTCTTTGGCTTCCCAGAAGCGCAGGGTCTCCAATAACTATGGTGGGCAACGAAGGCCAGCTCAATCCACTGAACAAGGCTTGCAGAGCCTCCAATCCTTGAGAGCAGACCGAGGCGCGTCCTGTCGCTTCCACGGTCAGTACAACTCTGACGTTGGCGCCGCCCGGGGCACTCGGTGACGTCATGGCGGGCCCTGATTTGTCGCCCGCGACCTACGTCGGCCAATCCGCGATCGGCATAGTGTCCCTTCCACAAGGTCACATCTGCCGTAGGGGATACTGTTTCATTTATAACAGGGCGCCAATTTTCCTTTATTTACAACTTATAATATAACCTCCTTCCATTAAATGGCAGCCAGTCTGGTCGCCACATATATCATTAGACTCCCTGAACCTCAGAGAATCAGTAGGGAGAGCTGATATGACTCTTTAAGCCGGCAAACGAAAGAAATTGGAGAGGGCACCGTAACACCAACAATATCTCCAATTCCAGCTCCCGGTTAGCAAACTCTTAACCTGTTCTCCCTATCTCTGGCACAAAGCGTTCTGTCTAAATACCTCACCTGGTGATCTCCAGCAACAAAAATTCCCTTGGTTCCTCTTTTTACCTTTTGAGCACTTTGAGCGACCTGCGCTTCGTTGCTCCTCGTTGCTTTGCCTTTGCATCCTCGTTGAACTGCAGGCTCACCACAGCACTCGTCCTCCAACACACCAAATGCGTTAGACGTCCTTAGGATATCATTAGGCGGCTTTGTCAAAGTCTTCTTAAGCCCCCTGTCTTTTACAACTTGCCAAGACCAGGTCTTTATAAAAATACCTGTATCCTCCTTTGTTTCTTCCTGATGTTTCAGCTTTCGTACTTCCTCCCGTAGGGAATCCAAATCTGTCCTCAGAGCTTTAACGAGATTCATCAGTTCCTTGACTACACCTTCCGTTGTTGCTATAATAATATTACAGCAACATTAAGCTTTGTTAATCTCTCTTCATATGACAGGTTTCTAATTTAGGGAATTAGCTTTGTCATCCTATACTGGACACGTTCAAGTGAATTTATATCCATTCTATAGTACGGCGACCAAAACTGAACTGCAAATCCTAAATGGGATCTAACCATAGCAGGATATAGTTGGAAAATAACACCAGGTGTCTTGTTACTAACGCTTCGATTAATAAATCCCAGTGTCCTATTTGCCTTATTACGAACATTCATGCATTGGTCACTTGGTTTTAAATTCTTACTAATCATAACTCCCAGATCCCTTTCGCAATCCGACTTTCCCATCTCAACACCATCTAGCTCGTATCTTGTAACTATCATCATTACCAAATTGCCCTTATCTACAAATCATTCTCTCGCCTTGGTTACCCTTTGCATTTCATCAACTGTGCCTACTCTCAAGCTAAACGAAATTTCTTTCATCCTAAACCTGCTTCCAACACTAGTAGCACTGTACTATGCCTTCTCTTCATATCTGAACTCAAAACTTTTACCAATACCTTTCGTCCTCTTGACATTAAGCTCGCCTTTCGACAAACTAACACACTTCGTAGCAATCTAGTTCACACTGCTCCTCCTGCTTCTAATGCTGCTGGTGTCTACTCTATTTCCTGTTCGTCTTGTCCTCTCCAGTACTTGGGCGAAACTGGCCGTACACTGAATGACAGACTTAAAGAACACAAGAGAAATGTTAAGTCTGCAGACACTAACAATGCTCTCTTCTGCCATGTGAGGGATTCTTATCATCACATTGATTGGTCTTCCTCCAAAAAAATCTTTCCTGCCTCTACTCTACACTGACGCCGTCTTGTTGAATCGGCTCTAATACAATGTACCCAACATGAACTTGAGTCCTGGCTTTGTTGCTGTGGACTCTTCCCTTACACACTATGTACTCAAATGCTCTATTCTTTCTAACAAACGTGACTTTACATAAGCTTACCCTTTCCATTTACCTTTCTTTCTCTTTCCTTTCTTTCTCTTTTCTCTCTTTTTTCTGTTCATAGTCTTCTCCTACGTTCCCTCGTTTTCCTCTTCTCATTATTTTCTCCTCTTTCGGTGGTTATAATAGGAACTGCCTCGTATGGGCCAATGGGCCCTCTGCAGTTCCTACTACTAGCCCCTCTACTACACCTTACTTTGGTCCTTATCTCTCGTGCTTATTTATTGCCTGTCTCTACTTCCTCATCACAATCGACTTGAGAATGGTCCAGGACGGACCGAAACGTCGTCGTCCCTTCACATTCTAGTGTGCGGTCTGGTCATCATTACCTACCTTCAGAACTTTACATTTATCAGTTTTAAACTGCATCTGCAAATCTTTATACCATTTCAAAACCCTATTTAGATCAATTTGAAGTGATAGTGAGTGTGTTAATTTCCATGTTAATTTCCCTACCGATTTTTGTATCATCGGCAAATTTGCAAATATTGCTACTCAAACCTGATTCTAAATCATTTATATATATTATAAGCAAGAGGTCCGAGCCGAGCCTTGAGGGACTTACAACATTTTGCCACTCTGACTTAACTCCATTTATACTAACTCTGTTTCCTTTGGAAATGCCCTAAACCAACTTAATATGGCACCCCATTACCATGAGCCTCTAACATCCTATGGCAGTTATTATGTAAGCTAATTTACATAGTTATTATGTAAGTATATTAGTACCGCTTTCCCAGACAGTTAAGCCCAGGTCAGCACACACGCACATCCTGCTCGGACTGCTAATGTCAGCAGTCACATCCCGCCCACCCAGACAGTTAAGCCCAGGTCAGCAGTCACATCCCACCCAGACAGTTAAGCCCAGGTCAGCACACACACACATCCTACACGACTGCTAAGATCAACAGTCACATCCCACCCAGACAGTTAAGCCCAGGTCAGCACACACGCACATCCTTCACGACTGCTAAGGTCAACAGTCACATCCCACCCAGACAGTTAAGCCCAGGTTAGCCGTCACATCCCACCCAGACAGTTAAGCCCAGGTCAGCACACACGCACATCCTACACGACTGCTAAGATCAACAGTCACATCCCACCTAGACAGTTAAGCCCAGGTCAGCAGTCACATCTCACCCAGACAGTTAAGCCCAGGTCAGCCGTCACATCCCACTCAGACAGTTAAGCCCAGGTCAGCAGTCACATCCCACCCTGACAGTTAAGCCCAGGTTTAACACACACGCACATCCTACACAGACTGCTAAGGTCAGCAGTCACATCCCACCCAGACAGTTAAGCCCAGGTCAGCACACACGCATATCCTACACGACTGCTAAGGTCAACAGTCACATCCCACCCAGACAGTTAAGCCAAGGTCAGCAGTCACATCCCACCATGACAGTTAAGCCAAGATCAGCAGTCACATCCCACCTAGACAGTTAAGCCGAGGTCAGCCGTCACATCCCACCCAGACAGTTAAGCCCAGGTCAGCAGTCACATCCCACCCTGATAGTTAAGCCCAGGTCAGCAGTCACATCCCACCCTGACAGTTAAGCCAAGGTCAGCACACACGCACATCCTACACGGCTGCTAGGGTCTGCAGTCACATCCCACCCAGACAGTTAAGCCAAGGTCAGCACACACGCACATCCTACACGACTGCTAAGGTCAGCAGTCACATCCCACACAGTCAGTTAAGCCCAGGTCAGCACACACGCACATCCTACACGACTGCTAGGGTCTGCAGTCACATCCCACTCAGACAGTTAAGCCAAGGTCAGCACACACGCACATCCTACACGACTGCTAAGGTCAGCAGTCACATCCCACCCAGACAGTTAAGCCCAGGTCAGCAGTCACATCCCACCCAGACAGTTAAGCCTAGGTCAGCAGTCACATCCCACCCAGACAGTTAAGCCCAGGTCAGCACACACGCACATCCTACACAGACTGCTAAGGTCAGCAGTCAGCCCACCCAGACAGTTAAGCCCAGGTCAGCACACACGCACATCCTACACAGACTGCTAAGGTCAGCAGTCAGCCCACCCAGACAGTTAAGCCCAGGTCAGCACACACGCACATCCTACACAGACTGCTAAGGTCAGCAGTCAGCCCACCCAGACAGTTAAGCCCAGGTCAGCACACACGCACATCCTACACAGACTGCTAAGGTCAGCAGTCAGCCCACCCAGACAGTTAAGCCCAGGTCAGCACACACGCACATCCTACACAGACTGCTAAGGTCAGCAGTCATCCCACCCAGACAAGTTAAGCCAAGGTCAGCACACACCCACATCCTACACAGACTGTTAAGGTCAGCAGTCAGCCCACCCTGACAAGGACCGCTGGCAGGGCAGGGCTCGACCGGCCGCCTCAGAGCCAGACGGGCAACTAAGCCAATCATGCCACCAAGGAACGGCCAGTTCTGTTTTTTTGGAAGTTATATATATATTCCACGTGTTAAAAATATTGTTTATTAATTTTTCCGCGTTACTTTTGTTCTTAAAGTTGTTAAATCACATCCCATATATATATATTTCGTTGAAAACGAGAGAAAGGTTTAGATTGATGATTGAGGGGACGAATCTTTTCAATATTCCTCATGTTTTTCTTCACAGAAGCAGGAAGATTAAAAATAAACTCTCTAAAGTTCATTATTCCTTATTATTTGGGTCTAATGCCTAGTGATGTATTTCATAAGGTCTCGCCTCAAATTCTTAAAGATAAATTCTTCTGTGTAGCACCTGATTATTTCCCCTAATGGTGAGGTGGTAGGTGACATGGATGAATGACATACATTGGGTATTAATGGGATCCTGTATAATGGGATCCTGTATAATGGGGTCCTTTATAACGGGATATTAATGGGGTCCAGTATAACGGGATATTAATGGGGTCCAGTATAACGGGATATTAATGGGGTCCAGTATAACGGGATATTAATGGGGTCCAGTATAACGGGATATTAATGGGGTCCAGTATAACGGGATATTAATGGGGTCCAGTATAACGGGATATTAATGGGGTCCAGTATAACGGGATATTAATGGGGTCCAGTATAACGGGATATTAATGGGGTCCAGTATAAAGGGATACTAATGGGGTCCAGTATAACGGGATATTAATGGGGTCCAGTATAAAGGGATATTAATGGGGTCCAGTATAACGGGATGTTAATGGGGTCCAGTATAACGGGATATTAATGGGGTCCAGTATAACGGGATATTAATGGGGTCCAGTATAACGGGATATTAATGGGGTCCAGTATAACGGGATATTAATGGGGTCCAGTATAACGGGATATTAATGGGGTCCAGTATAACGGGATATTAATGGGGTCCAGTATAACGGGATATTAATGGGTCCAGTATAACGGGATATTAATGGGGTCCAGTATAACGGGATATTAATGGGGTCCAGTATAACGGGATATTAATGGGGTCCAGTATAACGGGATATTAATGGGGTCCAGTATAACGGGATATTAATGGGGTCCAGTATAACGGGATATTAATGGGGTCCAGTATAACGGGATATTAATGGGGTCCAGTATAACGGGATATTAATGGGGTCCAGTATAACGGGATATTAATGGGGTCCAGTATAACGGGATATTAATGGGGTCCAGTATAACGGGATATTAATGGGGTCCAGTATAAAGGGATATTAATGGGGTCCAGTATAACGGGATATTAATGGGGTCCAGTATAACGGGATATTAATGGGGTCCAGTATAACGGGATATTAATGGGGTCCAGTATAACGGGATATTAATGGGGTCCAGTATAACGGGATATTAATGGGGTCCAGTATAACGGGATATTAATGGGGTCCAGTATAACGGGATATTAATGGGTCCAGTATAACGGGATATTAATGGGTCCAGTATAACGGGATATTAATGGGGTCCAGTATAACGGGATATTAATGGGGTCCAGTATAACGGGATATTAATGGGGTCCAGTATAACGGGATATTAATGGGGTCCAGTATAACGGGATATTAATGGGGTCCAGTATAACGGGATATTAATGGGGTCCAGTATAACGGGATATTAATGGGGTCCAGTATAACGGGATATTAATGGGGTCCAGTATAACGGGATATTAATGGGGTCCAGTATAACGGGATATTAATGGGGTCCAGTATAACGGGATATTAATGGGGTCCAGTATAAAGGGATATTAATGGGGTCCAGTATAACGGGATATTAATGGGGTCCAGTATAACGGGATATTAATGGGGTCCAGTATAACGGGATATTAATGGGGTCCAGTATAACGGGATATTAATGGGGTCCAGTATAACGGGATATTAATGGGGTCCAGTATAACGGGATATTAATGGGGTCCAGTATAACGGGATATTAATGGGGTCCAGTATAACGGGATATTAATGGGGTCCAGTATAACGGGATATTAATGGGGTCCAGTATAACGGGATATTAATGGGGTCCAGTATAACGGGATATTAATGGGGTCCAGTATAACGGGATATTAATGGGGTCCAGTATAACGGGATATTAATGGGGTCCAGTATAACGGGATATTAATGGGGTAACAAATTAAGACTGACATGTTGGCAGTTTATGTTCTTCTGGTTGCTGCCGTTCCTGTTGTAGGGTAATTCTGTCCAGCTTCTACATTGGCCCGGGGTCTTAAAAGTGGGTAGAGTGTAACTGTGTATTAGCCGCTTATTGATTGCTGGTCTAGATTTCTTGATATGAAGCACTTCACTGATGTCTAATCTTCTGTTTTCATTGTATCTATCAAATATTTCGGTGTTGCTCGTCAAAATATTCCTGTGTACCTGTTGCCGACACTGGTGTTGATCTTTGGTCAACACTGGTCATTCATGATCCGTCAGTCATCACCGATCATACATGATCCGTCAGTCATCATTGTTCATACATGATCCGTCAGCCAACACTGTTCATACATGATCCGTCAGTCATCACCGATCATACATGATCCGTCAGTCATCACTGTTCATATATGATCTGTCAGTCATCATTGCTCATACATGATCCGTCAGTCATCATTGTTCATACATGATCCGTCAGTCATCATTGTTCATACATGATCCGTCAGTCATCATTGCTCATACATGATCCGTCAGTCATCATTGCTCATACATGATCCGTCAGTCATCATTGTTCATACATGATCCGTCAGTCATCATTGCTCATACATGATCCGTCAGTCATCATTGTTCATACATGATCCGTCAGTCATCATTGTTCATACATGATCCGTCAGTCATCATTGTTCATACATGATCCGTCAGTCATCATTGTTCATACATGATCCGTCAGTCATCATTGCTCATACATGATCCGTCAGTCATCATTGTTCATACATGATCCGTCAGTCATCATTGTTCATACATGATCCGTCAGTCATCATTGCTCATACTTGAACCATCAGTCATCATTGTTCATACATGATCCGTCAGTCATCATTGCTCATACATGATCCGTCAGTCATCATTGTTCATACATGATCCGTCAGTCATCATTGCTCGTACTTGAACCATCAGTCATCATTGTTCATACATGATCCGTCAGTCATCATTGCTCATACATGATCCGTCAGTCATCATTGTTCATACATGATCCGTCAGTCATCATTATTCATACTTGAACCATCAGTCATCATTGTTCATACATGATCCGTCAGTCATCATTGTTCATACATGATCCGTCAGTCATCATTGCTCATACATGATCCGTCAGTCATCATTGTACATACATGATCTGTCAGTCATCATTGCTCATACATGATCCGTCAGTCATCATTGTTCATACATGATCCGTCAGTCATCATTGCTCATACTTGAACCATCAGTCATCATTGTTCATACATGATCCGTCAGTCATCATTGTTCATACATGATCCGTCAGTCATCATTGCTCATACATGATCCGTCAGTCATCATTGTTCATACATGATCCGTCAGTCATCATTGCTCATACATGATCCGTCAGTCATCATTGTTCATACATGATCCGTCAGTCATCATTGCTCATACATGATCCGTCAGTCATCATTGCTCATACATGATCCGTCAGTCATCATTGTTCATACATGATCCGTCAGTCATCATTGTTCATACTTGAACCATCAGTCATCATTGTTCATACATGATCCGTCAGTCATCATTGCTCATACATGATCCGTCAGTCATCATTGTTCATACATGATCCGTCAGTCATCATTGCTCATACTTGAACCATCAGTCATCATTGTTCATACATGATCCGTCAGTCATCATTGCTCATACATGATCCGTCAGTCATCATTGTTCATACATGATCCGTCAGTCATCATTGCTCATACTTGAACCATCAGTCATCATTGTTCATACATGATCCGTCAGTCATCATTGTTCATACATGATCCGTCAGTCATCATTGCTCATACTTGAACCATCAGTCATCATTGTTCATATATGATCCGTCAGTCATCATTGTTCATACATGATCCGTCAGTCATCATTGCTCAAACATGATCCGTCAGTCATCATTGTTCATACATGATCCGTCAGTCATCATTGCTCATACTTGAACCATCAGTCATCATTGTTCATACATGATCCGTCAGTCATCATTGTTCATACATGATCCGTCAGTCATCATTGCTCATACGTGATCCGTCAGTCATCATTGCTCATACATGAACCATCAGTCATTATTGCTCATACATGAACCATCAGTCATCACTATTCATACATGATCCGTCAGTCATCACCGATCATACATGATCCGTCAGTCATCACCGAGCATACATGATCCGTCAGTCATCACCGATCATACATGAACCGTCAGTCATCATTGTTCATACATGATCCGTCAGTCATCACCGATCATACATGATCCGTCAGTCATCACCGATCATACATGATCCGTCAATCATCACCGATCATACGTGATCCGTCAGTCATCACCGATCATACATGATCCGTCAGTCATCACCGATCATACGTGATCCGTCAGTCATCACCGATCATACATGATCCGTCAGTCATCACCGATCATACATGATCCGTCAGTCATCACCGATCATACATGATCCGTCAGTCATCACCGATCATACATGATCCGTCAGTCATCACCGATCATACATGATCCGTCAGTCATCACTGTTCATACATGATCCGTCAGTCATCACCGATCATACATGATCCGTCAGTCATCACCGATCATACATAATCCGTCAGTCATTACCGATCATACATGATCCGTCAGTCATCACCGATCATACATGATCCGTCAGTCATCACTGTTCATACATGATCCGTCAGTCATCACCGATCATACATGACCCGTCAGTCATCACCGATCATACATGATCCGTCAGTCATCACCGATCATACATGATCCGTCAGTCATCACCGATCATACATGATCCGTCAGTCATCACCGATCATACATGATCCGTCAGTCATCACTGTTCATACATGAACCATCAGTCATCATTGCTCATACATGAACCATCAGTCATCATTGTTCATACATGATCCGTCAGTCATCATTGCTCATACATGATCCGTCAGTCATCATTGCTCATACATGAACCATCAGTCATTATTGCTCATACATGAACCATCAGTCATCACTATTCATACGTGATCCGTCAGTCATCACCGATCATACATGATCCGTCAGTCATCACTGTTCATACATGATCCGTCAGTCATCACCGATCATACATGATCCGTCAGTCATCACTGTTCATACATGATCCGTCAATCATCACTGTTCATACATGATCCGTCAGTCATCACTGTTCATACATGATCCGTCAGTCATCACTGTTCATACATGATCCGTCAGTCATCACCTATCATACATGATCCGTCAGTCATCACTGTTTATACATGATCCGTCAGTCATCATTGTTCATACATGATCAGTCAGTCATCATTGTTCATACATGATCCGTCAGTCATCACTGTTCATACATGATCCGTCAGTCATCACTGTTCATACATGATCCGTCAGTCAACACTGTTCATAAATGACCGTCAGTTAACACTTCATACATGACCGTCAGTTAGCACTGTTCATACATGATCGTCAGTTAACACTATTCATACATGATCGTCACTTAACACTGTTCATACATGACCGTCAGTTAACACTGTTCATACATGAGCCGTCAGTCAACACTGTTCATATATGAAACGTCAGTCAACACTGTTCATTCATCAATCGTCAGTCAACACTGTTCATACATGAACCGTCAGTCATCACTGTTCATACATGACCTGTCAGTCAACACTGTTCATACATGAACTGTTAGTACTCAAATTGTATGATGGTTGGAATGTAGCTAATCACCATCGAGTTGTGATTAGTCATTCTCTGCCGTCGTTCTCTACAGAGAGCTGGTACTCGCCGTTTTAGTGGCAAGTCAGTATTTTCACAGACCCACAGTAGGTAGGACCTCCGCAGGCCAGGTTTACAACTTGTTACCTTACGCAATAAACTGCTGAAGTGATCAACTGTGTATTCTCTTCCAAACAACCAATCATGGAACCAGACATAGGAATATGTACAGGTGACATTGGCAGTCTGCCAACGTTATTAGCTCAATTATTAACTTGTTTACGTAGCTGCTGACAGAGATTTTCACTTTCACACAATTTGGCTCTTAGGTCTTCAATCTCTGAGATATCCCTGCGCAACTGTGGCCATGTCTGAGTCTTCACAGGTAATCCAGCCACTAGTAGCCTTTTCTGCCAATAGCATAGTGATTTTAGCTGTTAGCATTTCAACAGTTTATTGTAATGCTTTAATTCGGTTTCGCATATTGTTGATTTCTGAAGAAAGCATCTGGTTCTCGTGATACATAACATTGACAGCCTCGGAGCCATCTTCACCTACAACCCGTTAACCCTGTTTGTATTCCATCAATTCAATGCGAAGCTGCTGAATTTCCTGCCTCAATATAGCAATTGCCTTAATGTTGCGTGCACGATTACCATATTTTAAAGAGTTGAGGGTCTTTAAAATATGTCTTGTGGGTCCACACGACCCACAACCGTCGTGTGGACCCACAACCGTCGTGGGGGCCCACAACCGTCATGGGGCCCCACAACCGTCGTGTGGACCTACAGCTAACGTGGGGACCCACAACTGTCGTGGGGGCTCACAATCCTCATAAGGGCCCCACAACCGTCGTGGGGGCCCACAACCGTCGTGGGGGCCCACAACCGTCGTGGGGGCCCACAACCGTCGTGGGGACTCACAACCGTCGTGGGGGCCCACAACCGTCATGGGGCCCCACAACCGTCGTGTGGACCTACAGCTAACGTGGGGACCCACAACTGTCGTGGGGGCTCACAATCCTCGTAAGGGCCCCACAACCGTCGTAGAGACTCACAATCGTCATGGGGGCCTTACAATCGTCAAGGGGACGCACAACCATCGTGGGGACCCACAACCGCAGTGAGGGCCCACAGCCGTCATGGGACCCACAACCGTCGTGGGGACCCACAACTGTCGTGGGGGCTCACAATCCTCGTAAGGGCCCCACAACCGTCGTAGAGACTCACAATCGTTATGGGGGCCTTACAATCGTCGAGGTGACGCACAACCGTCGTGGGGGACCCACAACCGTCGTGGGGGGCCCACAACCGTCGTGGGGGGCCCACAACCGTCGTGGGGGGCCCACAACCGTCGTGGGGGGCCCACAACCGTCGTGGGGGGCCCACAACCGTCGTGGGGACTCTCAACCGTCGTGTGGACCCACAATCGTTGTGGGGTATTCATGAAGACGGCCAAAAGATTCGCGCTGCCAATCCAAACTAGGGATGAAACCAGCAGAAGAATCACAGGACCGAAGATTACATAGTACCTTCAAGTTATTGCAGGCTCGCCATACAGAGGCAACAGCCTGACACATACAACAGGTGGAGACGAGTCTCGTCCCGTGTATCGCTGCCAGGCTCTTTTGCGCCCCGGGACTTGAAGGCTACTCTATGACTGATGACTCAAATAACGGCAAGAAGACGCCGGAATCTACTTGGAAGATTCATCAGAGTGAGAATATTATGAATCTTGGCTGAAATGCAGACACAGAATCCATAAAACAAGGAAGATGTGATTTTGTGTGAGAGGATCCAGGAAGGAGTGTCGCCGCGAGACAGTGCACTGGAGTCACTCAGGATATTTGTAATTGGCGCTGGTAGCTTGATGAATGGTATTGTTTAGCGGCTGATTGGCAGGCGATTGTTGTTGATGGAGCACAGTTTCCTGACAGGAGACTCATGAACGTTGGATCTTTTTCAGAACAGCAAGGGACGTGGAGAAAATGATTTCGCCAGAGCCTGGGTGGAAATATTTGTGCTGAAAGGATTAAATAGGTGCGTAGAGGCAGAGTGCGCGTGGTGGCAGAGTATACGTGGTGGCAGAGTGCGCGTTGTGGCAGAGTGCGCGTGGTAGCCAAGTGCGCGTGGTGGCAGAGTGCGCATGGTGGCAGAGTGCACGTGGTGGCAGAGTGTGCATGGTGGCAGAGTGCGCATGGTGGCAGAGTGCACATGGTGGAAGAGTGCGCATAGAGGCAGAGTGCACGTGGTGGCAGAGTGCACATGGTGGCAGAGAGCGCGTGGTGGCAGAGAGCGCATGGTGGCAGAGTGCGTGTGGAGGCAGAGTGCGCGTGGTGGCAGAGTGCACGTGGTGGCAGAGTGGGCGTGAAGGCAGAGAGCGCGTGGTCGCAAAGAGCGCGTGGTGGCAGAGAGCACGTGGTAGCAGAGTGCGCGTGGTGGCAGAGTGCACGTGGTGGCAGAGTGCACATGGTGGCAGAGTGCACATGGTGGCAGAGTGTATATGGTGGCAGAGTGTGCCTGGTGGCAGAGAGCACGTAGTGGCAGAGTGCGCATGGTGGCAGAGTGCACGTGGTGGCAGAGAGCGCGTGGTGGCAGAGTGCACGTGGTGGCAAAGTGCACACGGTGGCAGAGAGTGCGTGGTGGCAGTGTGTGCGTGGTGGCAGAGTGTGCATGGTGGCAGAGTACACGTGGTAGCAGAGAGCACTTGGTGGCAGAGAGCACGTGGTGGCAGAGTGCGCATGGTGCCAGAGTGCACGTGGTGGCAGAGAGCACGTGGTAGCAAAGTGCTCATGGTGGCAGAGAGCGTGTGGTGGCAGAGAGCACCTGGTGGCAGAGTGCACGTGGTGGGTGAGTGTGCATGGTGGCAGAGTGCACATGGTGGCAGAGTGCACGTGGTGGCAGAGTGCACGTGAATGCAGAGTCCGCGTGGTGGCAGAGAGTGCGTGGTGGCAGAGAGCACGTGGTGGCAGAGAGTGCATGGTGGCAGAATGCACGTGGTGGCAGAGTGCACGTGGTGGCAGAGTGTGTGTGGTGGCAGAGAGAGCATGGTGGCAGAGTGAGCATGATAATAGAGTGCACGTGGTGGCAGAGTGCGCATGGTGGCAGAGTCCACGTGGTGGCAGAGTGTGCGTGGTGGCAAAGTGCGCGTGGTGGCAGAGTGCGTGGTGACAGAGAGCGCGTGGTGGCAGAGTGCGCGTGGTGGCAGAGAGCGCATGATAACAGAGTGCGCGTAGTGGCAGAGTGCGCGTGGTGGCAGAGTCCACACGGTGGCAGAGTGTGCGTGGTGGCAGAGTGCGCGTGGTGGCAGAGTGCGCGTGGTGGCAGAGAGCGCATGATAACAGAGTGCGCATGGTGGCAGAGTGCGCGTGGTGGCAGAGTGTGCGTTGTGGCAGAGAGCGCGTGGTGGCAGAGTGCACGTGGTGGCAGAGTGCGCCTGGTAGCAGAGTGCACGTGTTGGCAGAGTGCGCCTGGTGGCAGAGTGCGCGTTGTGGCAGAGAGCGCGTGGTGGCAGAGACCACGGGGTGGCAGAGTGCGCATAGTGGCAGAGAGTGCGTGGTGGCAGAGTGCACGTGGTGGCAGAGTGTGTGATGACAGTGCGTGGTGACAGAGTGTGTGGTGACAGTGTGTGGTGACAGAGTGCGTGGTGACAGTGCGTGGTGACAGAGTGCGTGGTGACAGAATGCGTGGTGACAGTGCGTGGTGACAGAGTGCGTGGTGACAGTGTGTGGTGGTAGAAAGCGTGGTGGTAAGGGCGTGGTGGTAGAGTGCACGTGGTGGCAGAGTGCACGTGGTGGCAGAGTGCACATGGTGGCAGAGTGCACATGGTGACAGAGTGTGCATGGTGGCAGAGTGTGCATGGTGGCAGAGAGCACGTGGTGGCAGAGTGCGCGTGGTGGCAGAGTGCACGTGGTAGCAGAGAGCGCGTGGTGGCAGAGTGCACGTGATGGCAAAGTGCACGCGGTGGCAGAGAGCGCGTGGTGGCAGAGTGCGCGTGGTGGCAGAGTGTGCATGGTGGCAGAGTGCACATGGTGGCAGAGAGCACGTGGTGGCAGAGAGCACGTGGTGGCAGAGTGCACATGGTGCCAGAGTGCACGTGGTGGCAGAGAGCACGTGGTAGCAAAGTGCTCGTGGAGGCAAATAGCGTGTGGTGGCAGAGAGCACGTGGTGGCAGAGTGCACGTGGTGGCAGAGTGTGCATGGTGGCAGAGTGCACGTGGTGGCAGAGTGCACGTGGATGCAGAGTCCGCGTGGTGGCAGAGAGCGCATGGTGGCAGAGAGCACTTGGTGGCAGAGAGTGCATGGTGGCAGAATGCACGTGGTGGCAGAGTGCACGTAGTGGCAGAGTGTGTGTGGTGGCAGAGAGAGCATGGTGGCAGAGTGAGCATGATAACAGAGTGCACGTGGTGGCAGAGTGCGCGTGGTGGCAGAGTCCACGTGGTGGCAGAGTGTGCGTGGTGGCAAAGTGCACGTGGTGGCAGAGTGCGTGGTGACAGAGAGCGCGTGGTGGTAGAGAGCGCATGATAACAGAGTGCGCGTGGTGGCAGAGTGCGCGTGGTGGCAGAGTCCACGTGGTGGAAGAGTGTGCGTGGTGGGAGAGTGCACGTGGTGGCAGAGTGCACGTGGTGGCAGAGAGCGTGTGGTGGCAGAGTGTGCATGGTGGCAGAGAGCGCATGATAACAGAGTGCATGTGGTGGCAGAGTGCGCATGATAACAGAGTGCGCGTGGTGGCAGAGTGCGTGTGGTGGCAGAGTGCACGTGGTGGCAGAGTGCGCGTTGTGGCAGAGAGCGCGTGGTGGCAGAGTGCACGTGGTGGCAGAGTGCGCCTGGTGGCAGAGTGCGCGCTGTGGCAGAGACCACGGGGTGGCAGAGTGAGCATAGTGGCAGAGAGTGCGTGGTGGTAGAGTGCACGTGGTGGCAGAGTGTGTGATGAGAGTGCGTGGTGACAGAGTGCGTGGTGACATAGTGCGTGGTGACAGAGTGTGTGGTGACAGTGTGTGGTGACAGAGTGCGTGGTGACAGTGCGTGGTGACAGTGCGTGGTGACAGAGTGCGTGGTGACAGAGTGCGTGGTGACAGTGTGTGGTGGTAGAAAGCGTGGTGGTAGAGGGCGTGGTGGTAGAGTGCACGTGGTGGCAGAGTGCACATGGTGGCAGAGTGCACATGGTGGCAGAGTGTGCATGGTGGCAGAGTGTGCATGGTGGCAGAGAGCACGTGGTGGCAGAGTGTGCGTGGTGGCAGAGTGCACGTGGTGGCAGAGTGGGCCTGGTGGCAGAGTGCACGTGGTGGCAGAGTGCGCCTGGTGGCAGAGTGCGCGTTGTGGCAGAGAGCGCGTGGTAGCAAAGACCACGAAGTGGCAGAGTGCGCATAGTGGCAGAGAGTGCGTGGTGGCAGAGTGCACGTGGTGGCAGAGTGTGTGATGATAAGTACGTGGTGACAGAGTGCGTGGTGACAGAGTGCGTGGTGACAGAGTGTGTGGTGACAGTGTGTGGTGACAGAGTGCGTGGTGACAGTGCGTGGTGACAGTGCGTGGTGACAGAGCGCGTGGTGACAGAGTGCATGGTGACAGAGTGCGTGGTGACAGTGCGTGGTGACAGAGTGCGTGGTGACAGTGTGTGGTGGTAGAAAGCGTGGTGGTAGAGGGCGTGGTGGTAGAGTGCACGTGGTGCAGAGTGCAAGTGGTGGCAGAGTGCACATGGTGGCAGAGTGCACAAGGTGGCAGAGTGTGCATGGTGGCAGAGTGTGCATGGTGGCAGAGAGCACGTGGTGGCAGAGTGCGCATGGTGGCAGAGTGCACGTGGTGGCAGAGAGTGCGTGGTGGCAGAGTGCACATGGTGGCAAAGTGCACGCGGTGGCAGAGAGTGCGTGGTGGCAGAGTGTGCGTGGTGGCAGAGTGTGCATGGTGGCAGAGTGCACGTGGTTGCAGAGAGCACGTGGTGGCAGAGAGCGCGTGGTAGCAAAGTGCTCGTGGTGGCAGAGAGCACGTGGTGGCAGAGTGCACGTGGTGGCAGAGTGTGCATGGTGGCAGAGTGCACGTGGTGGCAGAGTGCACGTGGTGGCAGAGTGCACGTGGATGCAGAGTCCGCGTGGTGGCAGAGAGCGCATGGTGGCAGAGAGCACGTGGTGGCAGAGAGTGCATGGTGGCAGAATGCACGTGGTGGCAGAGTGCACGTGGTGGCAGAGTGTGTGTGGTGGCAGAGAGAGCATGGTGGCAGAGTGAGCATGATAACAGAGTGCACGTGGTGGTAGAGTGCGCGTGGTGGCAGAGTCCACGTGGTGGCAGAGTGTGCGTGGTGGCAAAGTGCGCGTGGAGGCAGAGTGCGTGGTGACAGAGAGCGCGTGGTGGCAGAGTGCGCGTGGTGGCAGAGAGCGCATGACAACAGAGTGCGCGTGGTGGCAGAGTGTCCATGGTGGCAGAGTCCACACGGTGGCAGAGTGTGCGTGGTGGCAGAGTGCACGTGGTGGCAGAGTGCGCGTGGTGGCAGAGAACGTGTGGTGGCAGAGTGTGCATGGTGGCAGAGAGCGCATGATAACAGAGTGCGCGTTGTGGCAGAGTGCGCTTGATAACAGAGTGTGCGTGGTGGCAGAGTGCGCGTGGTGGCAGAGTGCACGTGGTGGCAGAGTGCGCGTTGTGGCAGAGAGCGCGTGGTGGCAGAGTGCACGTGGTGGCAGAGTGCGCCTGGTGGCAGAGTGCACGTTGTGGCAGAGAGCGCGTGGTGGCAGAGACCACGGGGTGGGAGAGTGCGCATAGTGGCAGAGAGTGCGTGGTGGCAGAGTGTGTGGTGACAGTGCGTGGTGACAGAGTGCGTGGTGACAGAGTGCGTGGTGACAGAGTGTGTGGTGACAGTGTGTGGTGACAGAGTGTGTGGTGACAGTGCGTGGTGACAGTGCATGGTGAACGAGTGCGTGGTGACAGAGTGCGTGGAGACAGAGTGCGTGGTGACAGTGCGTGGTGACAGAGTGTGTGGTGACAGTGTGTGGTGACAGAGTGCGTGGTGACAGTGCGTGGTGACAGTGCGTGGTGACAGAGTGCGTGGTGACAGTGTGTGGTGGTAGAAAGCGTGGTCGTAGAGGGCGTGGTGGTAGAGTGCACGTGGTGGCAGAGTGCACGTAGTGGCAGAGTGCACATGGTGGCAGAGTGCACATGGTGGCAGAGTGTGCATGGTGGGAGAGTGTGCATGGTGGCAGAGAGCATGTGGTGGCTGAGTGCGCGTAGTGGCAGATTGCACGTGGTGACAGAGTGCGCCTGGTGGCAGATTGCACGTGGTGGCAGAGTGTGCCTGTGGGCAGAGTGCGCGTTGTGGCAGAGAGCGCGTGGTGGCAGAGACCACGGGGTGGCAGAGTGCGCATAGTGGCAGAGAGTGCGTGGTGGCAGGTGTGCACGTGGTGGCAGAGTGTGTGATGACAGTGCGTGGTGACAGAGTGCGTGGTGACAGAGTGCGTGGTGACAGAGTGTGTGGTGACAGTGTGTGGTGACAGAGTGCGTGGTGACAGTGCGTGGTGACAGAGCGCGTGGTGACAGAGTGCATGGTGACAGAGTGCGTGGTGACAGTGCATGGTGACAGTGTGTGGTGACAGAGTGCGTGGTGACAGTGCGTAGTGACAGTGCGTGGTGACAGAGTGTGTGGTGACAGTGCGTGGTGACAGTGCGTGGTGACAGTGCGTGGTGACAGAGTGTGTGATGACAGTGCGTGGTGACAGAGTGCGTGGTGACAGAGTGCGTGGTGACAGAGTGCGTGGTGACAGTGCGTGGTGACAGTGCGTGGTGACAGAGTGCGTGGTGACAGTGCGTGGTGACAGTGTGTGGTGGTAGAAAGCGTGGTGGTAGAGGGCGTAGTGGTAGAGTGCACATGGTGGCAGAGTGCACATGGTGGCAGAGTGAGCATGGTGGCAGAGTGTGCATGGTGGCAGAGAGCACGTGGTGGCAGAGTGCGCGTGGTGGCAGAGTGCACGTGGTGGCAGAGAGCGCGTGGTGGCAGAGTGCACGTGGTGACAAAGTGCACGCGGTGGCAGAGAGCGCGTGGTGGCAGAGTGCGCGTGGTGGCAGAGTGTGCATGGTGGCAGAGTACACGTGGTGGCAGAGAGCACGTGGTGGCAGAGAGCACGCGGTGGCAAAGTGCGAGTGGTGCCAGAGTGCACGTGGTGGCAGAGAGCACGTGGTAGCAAAGTGCTTGTGGTGGCAGAGAGCGTGTGGTGGCAGAGAGCCCGTGGTGGCAGAGTGCACGTGGTGGCAGAGTGTGCATGGTGGCAGAGTGCACGTGGTGGCAGAGTGCACGTGGTGGCAGAGTGCACGTTGATGCAGAGTCCGCGTGGTGGCAGAGAGCGCATGCTGGCAGAGAGTGCATGGTGGCAGAATGCACGTGGTGGCAGAGTGCACGTGGTGGCAGAGTGTGTGTGGTGGCAGAGAGAGCATGGTTGCAGAGTGAGCATGATAACAGAGTGCATGTGGTGGCAGAGTGCGCGTGGTGGCAGAGTCCATGTGGTGGCAGAGTGTGCGTGGTGGCAAAGTGCGCGTGGTGGCAAAGTGCGCGTGGTGGCACAGTGCGTGGTGACAGAGAGCGCGTGGTGGCAGAGTGCGCGTGGTGGCAGAGAGCGCATGATAACAGAGTGCACGTAGTGGCAGAGTGCGCGTGGTGGCAGAGTCCACGCGGTGGCAGAGTGTGCGTGGTGGCAGAGTGCACGTGGTGGCAGAGTGCGCGTGGTGGCAGATAGCGTGTGGTGGCAGAGTGTGCATGGTGGCAGAGAGCGCATGATAACAGAGTGCGCGTGGTGGCAGAGTGCGCATGATAACAGAGTGTGCGTGGTGGCAGAGTGCACGTGGTGGCAGAGTGCGCGTTGTGGCAGAGAGCACGTGGTGGCAGAGAGCGCGTGGTGGCAGAGACCACGGGATGGCAGAGTGCGCATAATACTCCATTAAAATCCCCTGTATTATATCCATTCATCCACTTGTAAACCTTAATCATGTCACCCCCTAACTCTTCGCCTTTCCCGTGAATGCAGTTTAAGCTTTGTTAATCTTTATTCATATGAAAGATTTCTAATTTGGGCAATTAACTTTGTCATCCTAAGCTTGACACGTTCAAGAGAATTTATATCCATTCTATGGTACGGAGACCAAAACTGACCTGCATAATCTAAATGGGGCCTAACTAGAGCAAGATATACCTGAAGAACCACACCAGATGTCCTTTTACTAACGCTTCGATTAATAAATCACAGTGTCCTATTTGCCTTATTACGAACATTCGTGCATTGATCCTTAGGTTTTAAACTGTTACTAATCAAATCTCTCAGATCCCTTCAGCAATCTCATCACCATCTAGCTTGTATCTTATTAATATAAGAACAAATGTAACTGCAGAAGGCCTATTGGCCCATACGAGACAGCTTCTATTTATAACCACGCCTTTCCAGTTAATGCAATTTAAGCTTTGTTAATCTTTCTTCATATGAAAGATTTCTAATTTAGGGTTTTAACTTAGTCATCCTACACTGGACACGTTCAAGTGAATTTATATCCATTCTATAGGACAGCGACCAAAACTGAACTGAATAATCTAAATTGGGCCTAACCAGAGCAAGATATAGCTGAAGAACCACATCAGGTCTCTTGTTACTAACGCTTCGATAAATAAATCCCAGTGTCCAATTTGCCTTATTACGAACATTCATGCATTGATCCTATTGTTTTAAATTCTTACTAATCATAACTCCCAGATCCCTTTCACAATCTCAACACCATCTAGCTCGTATCTTGTAACTCTATCATCATTACCTAGCCTCAGAACTTTGCATTTATCAGCATTAAACTGTACCTGACAATCTCTCTCTCTCTCTCTCTCTCTCTCTCTCTCTCTCTCTCTCTCTCTCTCTCTCTCTCTCTCTCTCTCTCTCTCTCTTTTACACTAATAAAATCACTGTTGTTGTTGTTTCGGATTTAGCTACTCAGAACGAAGTGTCCATGTAGCATGGACTTTAGTGAGCCCGTAAATATATTTAATATCACTATTGTTATTCCTATATGTACTCAGGCTCAGGTCAATCACCTCACTTACACAACTCTTGGGGTATATATAAAAGGAACCCGCTCCTTGAATAATTCAGTCTAGTTCTTAGCACAGACCAGAAAATACGTTTGTGGACGCATAATTTACGTGTTTTTCAATATTTTGCCAAAACATATCTTGGAAAAACTTTACTCATTAGTCTGTGAATTCTAACCGATATTAAGAAAAATAATAGATTTTCCTGTAACGCAACAGGTCCAATATACAGAGCCATGGCAGAAATTATATACGAATGTTGTATTCGCAAACCAACTAGGCCAAAAAGAGTATGTGCTCCGATAAAGAAGACTCTAGGCTCGCAAGCAAATTTCCAACAGAAGGAGGAAAAGGTCGTAATCGACAATAAGGCAAAAACAAGCGATAAACAAAATCAGTCTACAGATGTACCAATGAAAAAAAGAAATGATACGCTGGTCACAAGCCTCGATAAGAAGATCATTACTTTGAATGATTCCATCAAAAGTAATAAGCAAACTCCCTGCACTTCATTTGATATGACGATACAAAATTGTGAGCAAAACCGCACCGAATATTTGCAGCCCAAAAAGCGAGCTAGAAAAGATGACGGTAACAATTCCGAGGATTCATGCAAAAAGCCAAGATTGATCAAACCCAACGACCAAAACTCCAGACGAACAGTTATCTTAATTTAGGGAAATTATTATGAAATTTAAAAGCTAAACTCCCTATATACAATTTTAAATGTAAAAATTGAATGTCTGATGGAATATGATTTTTTAATAAAGATTTAAAAGAATTGTTTGTATAATGTGCCTTCGAATTTTTTAATGTAGAGAGATAGAAATTTGTGATCGGTATTTACCTCTGTCTGCTCTAAATCTTTGCTGCTCATGCAATATATTTCCATTACATCGATTTTTGTTTTGAGTTCATGTATTTAACTGGAAATTTTTACTTCTTGTCATACTAATACAGCCTTTTATATGTTTCGCTAAAGGTCTGCTCTGAATAAGGAAAGCAAAGAATACTAACATAAGGTGAAAAACTAGTGGTGACATATTAGAGGTGTACAAGTTGACGAATGGGAATAACAAAAGGGGGATAATAATAGGGTATTAAAGGAATCAAAACAAAATAGAACTCGAAAAAAGGTTATAAATTGGACATGTTTAGATTTAGGAAAGACCTTGATAAATACTGGTTCGGTTGTTGATTAGTTGAGCAAATTACTGCATAACACATAAGAACGAAGGTAACTGCAGAAGGCCTATTGGCCCATACGAGGCACCTCCTATTTATAACAACCCAATCCCACTCATATACATGTCCAACCCATGCTTGAAACAGTCGAGGAACCCCACATCCACTGCGTTTCATGGTAATTGGTTCCACAAATCAACAACCCTGTTACCGAACCAGTATTTACCCAAGTATTTCCTAAATCTAAACTTATCCAATTGTTTCGCATTCTGTCGTGTGTTGATACATTTAATACTCCATTAATATCCCCTGTATTATATCCATTCATCCACTTGTAAACCTTAATCATGTCACCCCCTAACTCTTCGCCTTTCCCGTGAATGCAGCTTAAGCTTTGTTAATCTTTATTCATATGAAGATTTCTAATTTAGGGGTTTAACTTAGTCATCCTACACTGGACACGTTCAAGTGAATTTATATCCATTCTATAGGACAGCGACCAAAAACTGAACTGAATAATCTAAATTGGGCCTAACCAGAGCAAGATATAGCTGAAGAACCACATCAGGTCTCTTTGTTACAAACGCTTCGCATAAATAAATCCCAGTGTCCAATTTTATTTATTACGAACATTCATGCATTGATCCTATGGTTTTAAATTCTTACTACTCATAACTCCCAGATCCCTTTCGCAATCTCATTACCATCTAGCTCGTATCTTGTAACTCTATCATCATTACCTAGCCTCAGAACTTTGCATTTATCAGCATTAAACTGTACCTGACAATCTCTCTCTCTCTCTCTCTCTCTCTCTCTCTCTCTCTCTCTCTCTCCTCTCCTCTCTCTCTCTCTCCTCTCTCTCTCTCTCTCTCTCTCTCTCTCTCTCTCTCTCTCTCTCTCTCTCTCTCTCTCTCCTCTCTCTCTCTCTCTCTGTCTCTCTCTCTCTCTCTCTCTCTCTCTCTCTCTCATCTCTCTCTCTCTCTCTCTCTCTCTCTCTCTCTCTCTGTCTCTCTCTCTCTGTCTCTCTCTCTCTCTCTCTCTCTCTCTCTCTCTCTCTCTCTCTCTCTCTCTCTCTCTCTCTCTCTCTCTCTCTCTCTCTCTCTCTCTCTCTCTCTCTCTCTCTCTCTCTCTCTCTCTCTCTCTCTCTCTCTCTCTCTCTCTCTCTCTCTCTCTCTCTCTTTTACACTAATAAAATCACTGTTGTTGTTGTTTCGGATTTAGCTACTCAGAACGAAGTGTCCATGTAGCATGGACTTTAGTGAGCCCGTAAATATATTTAATATCACTATTGTTATTCCTATATGTACTCAGGCTCAGGTCAATCACCTCACTTACACAACTCTTGGGGTATATATAAAAGGAACCCGCTCCTTGAATAATTCAGTCTAGTTCTTAGCACAGACCAGAAAATACGTTTGTGGACGCATAATTTACGTGTTTTTCAATATTTTGCCAAAACATATCTTGGAAAAACTTTACTCATTAGTCTGTGAATTCTAACCGATATTAAGAAAAATAATAGATTTTCCTGTAACGCAACAGGTCCAATATACAGAGCCATGGCAGAAATTATATACGAATGTTGTATTCGCAAACCAACTAGGCCAAAAAGAGTATGTGCTCCGATAAAGAAGACTCTAGGCTCGCAAGCAAATTTCCAACAGAAGGAGGAAAAGGTCGTAATCGACAATAAGGCAAAAACAAGCGATAAACAAAATCAGTCTACAGATGTACCAATGAAAAAAAGAAATGATACGCTGGTCACAAGCCTCGATAAGAAGATCATTACTTTGAATGATTCCATCAAAAGTAATAAGCAAACTCCCTGCACTTCATTTGATATGACGATACAAAATTGTGAGCAAAACCGCACCGAATATTTGCAGCCCAAAAAGCGAGCTAGAAAAGATGACGGTAACAATTCCGAGGATTCATGCAAAAAGCCAAGATTGATCAAACCCAACGACCAAAACTCCAGACGAACAGTTATCTTAATTTAGGGAAATTATTATGAAATTTAAAAGCTAAACTCCCTATATACAATTTTTAAATGTAAAAATTGAATGTCTGATGGAATATGATTTTTAAATAAAGATTTAAAAGAATTGTTTGTATAATGTGCCTTCGAATTTTTTAATGTAGAGAGATAGAAATTTGTGATCGGTATTTACCTCTGTCTGCTCTAAATCTTTGCTGCTCATGCAATATATTTCCATTACATCGATTTTTGTTTTGAGTTCATGTATTTAACTGGAAATTTTTACTTCTTGTCATACTAATACAGCCTTTTATATGTTTCGCTAAAGGTCTGCTCTGAATAAGGAAAGCAAAGAATACTAACATAAGGTGAAAAACTAGTGGTGACATATTAGAGGTGTACAAGTTGACGAATGGGAATAACAAAAGGGGGATAATAATAGGGTATTAAAGGAATCAAAACAAAATAGAACTCGAAAAAAGGTTATAAATTGGGACATGTTTAGATTTAGGAAAGACCTTGATAAATACTGGTTCGGTTGTTGATTAGTTGAGCAAATTACTGCATAACACATAAGAACGAAGGTAACTGCAGAAGGCCTATTGGCCCATACGAGGCACCTCCTATTTATAACAACCCAATCCCACTCATATACATGTCCAACCCATGCTTGAAACAGTCGAGGAACCCCACCTCCACTGCGTTTCATGGTAATTGGTTCCACAAATCAACAACCCTGTTACCGAACCAGTATTTACCCAAGTATTTCCTAAATCTAAACTTATCCAATTGTTTCGCATTCTGTCGTGTGTTGATACATTAATACTCCATTAATATCCCCTGTATTATATCCATTCATCCACTTGTAAATCTTAACCATGTCACCCCCTAACTCTTCGCCTTTCCCGTGAATGCAGCTTAAGCTTTGTTAATCTTTATTCATATGAAAGATTTCTAATTTAGGGGTTTAACTTAGTCATCCTACACTGGACACGTTCAAGTGAATTTATATCCATTCTATAGGACAGCGACCAAAACTGAACTGAATAATCTAAATTGGGCCTAACCAGAGCAAGATATAGCTGAAGAACCACATCAGGTCTCTTGTTACAAACGCTTCGATAAATAAATCCCAGTGTCCAATTTTATTTATTACGAACATTCATGCATTGATCCTATGGTTTTAAATTCTTACTAATCATAACTCCCAGATCCCTTTCGCAATCTCATTACCATCTAGCTCGTATCTTGTAACTCTATCATCATTACCTAGCCTCAGAACTTTGCATTTATCAGCATTAAACTGTACCTGACAATCTCTCTCTCTCTCTCTCTCTCTCTCTCTCTCTCTCTCTCTCTCTCTCTCTCTCTCTCTCTCTCTCTCTCTCTCTCTCTCTCTCTCTCTCTCTCTCTCTCTCTCTCTCTCTCTCTCTCTCTCTCTCTCTCTCTCTCTCTCCTCTCTCTCTCTCTCTCTCTCTCTCTCTTCTCTCTCTCTCTCTCTCTCTCTCTCTCTCTCTCTCTCTCTCTCTCTCTCTCTCTCCTCTCTCTCTCTCTCTCTCTTCCTCTCTCTCTCTCTCTCTCTCTCTCTCTCTCTCTCTCTCTCTCTCTCTCTCTCTCTCTCTCTCTCTCTCTCTCTCTCTCTCTCTCTCTCTCTCTCTCCTCTCTCTCTCTCTCTCTCTCTCTCTCTCTCTCTTTTACACTAATAAAATCACTGTTGTTGTTGTTTCGGATTTAGCTACTCAGAACGAAGTGTCCATGTAGCATGGACTTTAGTGAGCCCGTAAATATATTTAATATCACTATTGTTATTCCTATATGTACTCAGGCTCAGGTCAATCACCTCACTTACACAACTCTTGGGGTATATATAAAAGGAACCCGCTCCTTGAATAATTCAGTCTAGTTCTTAGCACAGACCAGAAAATACGTTTGTGGACGCATAATTTACGTGTTTTTCAATATTTTGCCAAAACATATCTTGGAAAAACTTTACTCATTAGTCTGTGAATTCTAACCGATATTAAGAAAAATAATAGATTTTCCTGTAACGCAACAGGTCCAATATACAGAGCCATGGCAGAAATTATATACGAATGTTGTATTCGCAAACCAACTAGGCCAAAAAGAGTATGTGCTCCGATAAAGAAGACTCTAGGCTCGCAAGCAAATTTCCAACAGAAGGAGGAAAAGGTCGTAATCGACAATAAGGCAAAAACAAGCGATAAACAAAATCAGTCTACAGATGTACCAATGAAAAAAAGAAATGATACGCTGGTCACAAGCCTCGATAAGAAGATCATTACTTTGAATGATTCCATCAAAAGTAATAAGCAAACTCCCTGCACTTCATTTGATATGACGATACAAAATTGTGAGCAAAACCGCACCGAATATTTGCAGCCCAAAAAGCGAGCTAGAAAAGATGACGGTAACAATTCCGAGGATTCATGCAAAAAGCCAAGATTGATCAAACCCAACGACCAAAACTCCAGACGAACAGTTATCTTAATTTAGGGAAATTATTATGAAATTTAAAAGCTAAACTCCCTATATACAATTTTAAATGTAAAAATTGAATGTCTGATGGAATATGATTTTTTAATAAAGATTTAAAAGAATTGTTTGTATAATGTGCCTTCGAATTTTTTAATGTAGAGAGATAGAAATTTGTGATCGGTATTTACCTCTGTCTGCTCTAAATCTTTGCTGCTCATGCAATATATTTCCATTACATCGATTTTTGTTTTGAGTTCATGTATTTAACTGGAAATTTTTACTTCTTGTCATACTAATACAGCCTTTTATATGTTTCGCTAAAGGTCTGCTCTGAATAAGGAAAGCAAAGAATACTAACATAAGGTGAAAAACTAGTGGTGACATATTAGAGGTGTACAAGTTGACGAATGGGAATAACAAAAGGGGGATAATAATAGGTATTAAAGGAATCAAAACAAAATAGAACTCGAAAAAAGGTTATAAATTGGACATGTTTAGATTTAGGAAAGACCTTGATAAATACTGGTTCGGTTGTTGATTAGTTGAGCAAATTACTGCATAACACATAAGAACGAAGGTAACTGCAGAAGGCCTATTGGCCCATACGAGGCACCTCCTATTTATAACAACCCAATCCCACTCATATACATGTCCAACCCATGCTTGAAACAGTCGAGGAACCCCACCTCCACTGCGTTTCATGGTAATTGGTTCCACAAATCAACAACCCTGTTACCGAACCAGTATTTACCCAAGTATTTCCTAAATCTAAACTTATCCAATTGTTTCGCATTCTGTCGTGTGTTGATACATTTAATACTCCATTAATATCCCCTGTATTATATCCATTCATCCACTTGTAAACCTTAATCATGTCACCCCCTAACTCTTCGCCTTTCCCGTGAATGCAGCTTAAGCTTTGTTAATCTTTATTCATATGAAAGATTTCTAATTTAGGGGTTTAACTTAGTCATCCTACACTGGACACGTTCAAGTGAATTTATATCCATTCTATAGGACAGCGACCAAAACTGAACTGAATAATCTAAATTGGGCCTAACCAGAGCAAGATATAGCTGAAGAACCACATCAGGTCTCTTGTTACAAACGCTTCGATAAATAAATCCCAGTGTCCAATTTTATTTATTACGAACATTCATGCATTGATCCTATGGTTTTAAATTCTTACTAATCATAACTCCCAGATCCCTTTCGCAATCTCATTACCATCTAGCTCGTATCTTGTAACTCTATCATCATTACCTAGCCTCAGAACTTTGCATTTATCAGCATTAAACTGTACCTGACAATCTCTCTCTCTCTCTCTCTCTCTCTCTCTCTCTCTCTCTCTCTCTCTTCTCTCTCTCTCTCTCTCTCTCTCTTCTCTCTCCTTCTCTCTCTCTCTCTCTCTCTCTCTCTCTCTCTCTCCTCTCTCTCTCTCTTCTCTCCTCTCTCTCTCTCTCTCTCTCTCTCTCTCTCTCTCTCTCTCTCCTCTCTCTCTCTCTCTCTCTCTCTCTCTCTCTCTCTCTCTCTCTCTCTCTCTCTCTCTCTCTCTCTCTCCTCTCTCTCTCTCTCTCTCTCTCTCTCTCTCTCTCTCTCTCTCTCTCTCTCTCTCTCTCTCCTCTCTCTCTCTCTCTCTCTCTCTCTCTCTCTCTCTCTCTCTCTCTCTCTCTCTCTCTCTCTCTCTCTCTCTCTCTCTCTCTCTCTCTCTCTCTCTTCTCTCTCTCTCTCTCTCTCTCTCTCTCTCTTCTCTCTCTCTCTCTCTCTCTCTCTCTCTCTCTCTCTCTCTCTCTCTCTCTCTCTCTCTCTCTCTTTTACACTAATAAAATCACTGTTGTTGTTGTTTCGGATTTAGCTACTCAGAACGAAGTGTCCATGTAGCATGGACTTTAGTGAGCCCGTAAATATATTTAATATCACTATTGTTATTCCTATATGTACTCAGGCTCAGGTCAATCACCTCACTTACACAACTCTTGGGGTATATATAAAAGGAACCCGCTCCTTGAATAATTCAGTCTAGTTCTTAGCACAGACCAGAAAATACGTTTGTGGACGCATAATTTACGTGTTTTTCAATATTTTGCCAAAACATATCTTGGAAAAACTTTACTCATTAGTCTGTGAATTCTAACCGATATTAAGAAAAATAATAGATTTTCCTGTAACGCAACAGGTCCAATATACAGAGCCATGGCAGAAATTATATACGAATGTTGTATTCGCAAACCAACTAGGCCAAAAAGAGTATGTGCTCCGATAAAGAAGACTCTAGGCTCGCAAGCAAATTTCCAACAGAAGGAGGAAAAGGTCGTAATCGACAATAAGGCAAAAACAAGCGATAAACAAAATCAGTCTACAGATGTACCAATGAAAAAAAGAAATGATACGCTGGTCACAAGCCTCGATAAGAAGATCATTACTTTGAATGATTCCATCAAAAGTAATAAGCAAACTCCCTGCACTTCATTTGATATGACGATACAAAATTGTGAGCAAAACCGCACCGAATATTTGCAGCCCAAAAAGCGAGCTAGAAAAGATGACGGTAACAATTCCGAGGATTCATGCAAAAAGCCAAGATTGATCAAACCCAACGACCAAAACTCCAGACGAACAGTTATCTTAATTTAGGGAAATTATTATGAAATTTAAAAGCTAAACTCCCTATATACAATTTTAAATGTAAAAATTGAATGTCTGATGGAATATGATTTTTTAATAAAGATTTAAAAGAATTGTTTGTATAATGTGCCTTCGAATTTTTTAATGTAGAGAGATAGAAATTTGTGATCGGTATTTACCTCTGTCTGCTCTAAATCTTTGCTGCTCATGCAATATATTTCCATTACATCGATTTTTGTTTTGAGTTCATGTATTTAACTGGAAATTTTTACTTCTTGTCATACTAATACAGCCTTTTATATGTTTCGCTAAAGGTCTGCTCTGAATAAGGAAAGCAAAGAATACTAACATAAGGTGAAAAACTAGTGGTGACATATTAGAGGTGTACAAGTTGACGAATGGGAATAACAAAAGGGGGATAATAATAGGGTATTAAAGGAATCAAACAAAATAGAACTCGAAAAAAGGTTATAAATTGGACATGTTTAGATTTAGGAAAGACCTTGATAAATACTGGTTCGGTTGTTGATTAGTTGAGCAAATTACTGCATAACACATAAGAACGAAGGTAACTGCAGAAGGCCTATTGGCCCATACGAGGCACCTCCTATTTATAACAACCCAATCCCACTCATATACATGTCCAACCCATGCTTGAAACAGTCGAGGAACCCCACCTCCACTGCGTTTCATGGTAATTGGTTCCACAAATCAACAACCCTGTTACCGAACCAGTATTTACCCAAGTATTTCCTAAATCTAAACTTATCCAATTGTTTCGCATTCTGTCGTGTGTTGATACATTTAATACTCCATTAATATCCCCTGTATTATATCCATTCATCCACTTGTAAACCTTAATCATGTCACCCCCTAACTCTTCGCCTTTCCCGTGAATGCAGCTTAAGCTTTGTTAATCTTTATTCATATGAAAGATTTCTAATTTAGGGGTTTAACTTAGTCATCCTACACTGGACACGTTCAAGTGAATTTATATCCATTCTATAGGACAGCGACCAAAACTGAACTGAATAATCTAAATTGGGCCTAACCAGAGCAAGATATAGCTGAAGAACCACATCAGGTCTCTTGTTACAAACGCTTCGATAAATAAATCCCAGTGTCCAATTTTATTTATTACGAACATTCATGCATTGATCCTATGGTTTTAAATTCTTACTAATCATAACTCCCAGATCCCTTTCGCAATCTCATTACCATCTAGCTCGTATCTTGTAACTCTATCATCATTACCTAGCCTCAGAACTTTGCATTTATCAGCATTAAACTGTACCTGACAATCTCTCTCTCTCTCTCTCTCTCTCTCTCTCTCTCTCTCTCTCTCTCTCTCTCTCTCTCTCTCTCTCTCTCTCTCTCTCTCTCTCTCTCTCTCTCTCTCTCTCTCTCTCTCTCTCTCTCTCTCTCTCTCTCTCTCTCTCTCTCTCTCTCTCTCTCTCTCTTCTCTCCTCTCTCTCTCTCTCTCTCTCTCTCTCTCTCTCTCTCTCTCTCTCTCTCTCTCTCTCTCTCTCTCCTCCTCTCTCTCTCTCTCTCTCTCTCTCTCTCTCTCTCTCTCTCCTCTCTCTCTCTCTCTCTCTCTCTCTCTCTCTCTCTCTCTCTCTCTCTCTCTCTCTCTCTCTCTCTCTCTCTCTCTCTTTTACACTAATAAAATCACTGTTGTTGTTGTTTCGGATTTAGCTACTCAGAACGAAGTGTCCATGTAGCATGGACTTTAGTGAGCCCGTAAATATATTTAATATCACTATTGTTATTCCTATATGTACTCAGGCTCAGGTCAATCACCTCACTTACACAACTCTTGGGGTATATATAAAAGGAACCCGCTCCTTGAATAATTCAGTCTAGTTCTTAGCACAGACCAGAAAATACGTTTGTGGACGCATAATTTACGTGTTTTTCAATATTTTGCCAAAACATATCTTGGAAAAACTTTACTCATTAGTCTGTGAATTCTAACCGATATTAAGAAAAATAATAGATTTTCCTGTAACGCAACAGGTCCAATATACAGAGCCATGGCAGAAATTATATACGAATGTTGTATTCGCAAACCAACTAGGCCAAAAAGAGTATGTGCTCCGATAAAGAAGACTCTAGGCTCGCAAGCAAATTTCCAACAGAAGGAGGAAAAGGTCGTAATCGACAATAAGGCAAAAACAAGCGATAAACAAAATCAGTCTACAGATGTACCAATGAAAAAAAGAAATGATACGCTGGTCACAAGCCTCGATAAGAAGATCATTACTTTGAATGATTCCATCAAAAGTAATAAGCAAACTCCCTGCACTTCATTTGATATGACGATACAAAATTGTGAGCAAAACCGCACCGAATATTTGCAGCCCAAAAAGCGAGCTAGAAAAGATGACGGTAACAATTCCGAGGATTCATGCAAAAAGCCAAGATTGATCAAACCCAACGACCAAAACTCCAGACGAACAGTTATCTTAATTTAGGGAAATTATTATGAAATTTTAAAAGCTAAACTCCCTATATCAATTTAAATGTAAAAATTGAATGTCTGATGGAATATGATTTTTTAATAAGATTTAAAAGAATTGTTTGTATAATGTGCCTTCGAATTTTTTAATGTAGAGAGATAGAAATTTGTGATCGGTATTTACCTCTGTCTGCTCTAAATCTTTGCTGCTCATGCAATATATTTCCATTACATCGATTTTTGTTTTGAGTTCATGTATTTAACTGGAAATTTTTACTTCTTGTCATACTAATCAGCCTTTTATATGTTTCGCTAAAGGTCTGCTCTGATAAGGAAAGCAAAGAATACTAACATAAGGTGAAAAACTAGTGGTGACATATTAGAGGTGTACAAGTGACGAATGGGAATAACAAAAGGGGGATAATAATAGGGTATTAAAGGAATCAAAACAAAATAGAACTCGAAAAAAGGTTATAATTGGACATGTTTAGATTTAGGAAAGACCTTGATAAATACTGGTTCGGTTGTTGATTAGTTGAGCAAATTACTGCATAACACATAAGAACGAAGGTAACTGCAGAAGGCCTATTGGCCCATACGAGGCACCTCCTATTTATAACAACCCAATCCCACTCATATACATGTCCAACCCATGCTTGAAACAGTCGAGGAACCCCACCTCCACTGCGTTTCATGGTAATTGGTTCCACAAATCAACAACCCTGTACCGAACAGTATTTACCCAAGTATTTCCTAAATCTAAACTTATCCAATTGTTTCGCATTCTGTCGTGTGTTGATACATTTAATACTCCATTAATATCCCCTGTATTATATCCATTCATCCACTTGTAAACCTTAATCATGTCACCCCTAACTCTTCGCCTTTCCCGTGAATGCAGCTTAAGCTTTGTTAATCTTTATTCATATGAAAGATTTCTAATTTAGGGTTTAACTTAGTCATCTACACTGGACACGTTCAAGTGAATTTATATCCATTCTATAGGACAGCGACCAAAACTGAACTGAATAATCTAAATTGGGCCTAACCAGAGCAAGATATAGCTGAAGAACCACATCAGGTCTCTTGTTACAAACGCTTCGATAAATAAATCCCAGTGTCCAATTTTATTTATTACGAACATTCATGCATTGATCCTATGGTTTTAAATTCTTACTAATCATAACTCCCAGATCCCTTTCGCAATCTCATTACCATCTAGCTCGTATCTTGTAACTCTATCATCATTACCTAGCCTCAGAACTTTGCATTTATCAGCATTAAACTGTACCTGACAATCTCTCTCTCTCTCTCTCTCTCTCTCTCTCTCCTCTCTCTCTCTCTCTCTCTCCTCTCTCTCTCTCTCTCTCTTCTCTCTCTCTCTCTCTCTCTCTCTCTCTCTCTTCTCTCTCTCTCTCTCTCTCTCTCTCTCTCTCTCTCTCTCTCTCTCTCTCTTCTCTCTCTCTCTCTCTCTCTCTCTCTCTCTCTCTCCTCTCTCTCTTCTCTCTCTCTCTCTCTCTCTCTCTTCTCTCTCTCTCCTCTCTCTCTCTCTCTCTCTCTCTCTCTCTCTCTTCTCTCTCTCTCTCTCTCTCTCTCCTCCTCTCTCTCTCTCTCTCTCTCCTCTCTCTCTCTCTCTCTCTCCTCTCTCTCTTCTCTCTCTCTCTCTCTCTCTCTCTCTCTCTCTCTCTCTCTCTCTCTCTCTCTCTCTCTCTCTCTCTCTCTCTCTCTCTCTCTCTCTCTCTCTCTCTCTCTCTCTCTCTCTCTCTCTCTCTTTTACACTAATAAAATCACTGTTGTTGTTGTTTCGGATTTAGCTACTCAGAACGAAGTGTCCATGTAGCATGGACTTTAGTGAGCCCGTAAATATATTTAATATCACTATTGTTATTCCTATATGTACTCAGGCTCAGGTCAATCACCTCACTTACACAACTCTTGGGGTATATATAAAAGGAACCCGCTCCTTGAATAATTCAGTCTAGTTCTTAGCACAGACCAGAAAATACGTTTGTGGACGCATAATTTACGTGTTTTTCAATATTTTGCCAAAACATATCTTGGAAAAACTTTACTCATTAGTCTGTGAATTCTAACCGATATTAAGAAAAATAATAGATTTTCCTGTAACGCAACAGGTCCAATATACAGAGCCATGGCAGAAATTATATACGAATGTTGTATTCGCAAACCAACTAGGCCAAAAAGAGTATGTGCTCCGATAAAGAAGACTCTAGGCTCGCAAGCAAATTTCCAACAGAAGGAGGAAAAGGTCGTAATCGACAATAAGGCAAAAACAAGCGATAAACAAAATCAGTCTACAGATGTACCAATGAAAAAAAGAAATGATACGCTGGTCACAAGCCTCGATAAGAAGATCATTACTTTGAATGATTCCATCAAAAGTAATAAGCAAACTCCCTGCACTTCATTTGATATGACGATACAAAATTGTGAGCAAAACCGCACCGAATATTTGCAGCCCAAAAAGCGAGCTAGAAAAGATGACGGTAACAATTCCGAGGATTCATGCAAAAAGCCAAGATTGATCAAACCCAACGACCAAAACTCCAGACGAACAGTTATCTTAATTTAGGGAAATTATTATGAAATTTAAAAGCTAAACTCCCTATATACAATTTTAAATGTAAAAATTGAATGTCTGATGGAATATGATTTTTTAATAAAGATTTAAAAGAATTGTTTGTATAATGTGCCTTCGAATTTTTTAATGTAGAGAGATAGAAATTTGTGATCGGTATTTACCTCTGTCTGCTCTAAATCTTTGCTGCTCATGCAATATATTTCCATTACATCGATTTTTGTTTTGAGTTCATGTATTTAACTGGAAATTTTTACTTCTTGTCATACTAATACAGCCTTTTATATGTTTCGCTAAAGGTCTGCTCTGAATAAGGAAAGCAAAGAATACTAACATAAGGTGAAAAACTAGTGGTGACATATTAGAGGTGTACAAGTTGACGAATGGGAATAACAAAAGGGGGATAATAATAGGTATTAAAGGAATCAAAACAAAATAGAACTCGAAAAAAGGTTATAAATTGGACATGTTTAGATTTAGGAAAGACCTTGATAAATACTGGTTCGGTTGTTGATTAGTTGAGCAAATTACTGCATAACACATAAGAACGAAGGTAACTGCAGAAGGCCTATTGGCCCATACGAGGCACCTCCTATTTATAACAACCCAATCCCACTCATATACATGTCCAACCCATGCTTGAAACAGTCGAGGAACCCCACCTCCACTGCGTTTCATGGTAATTGGTTCCACAAATCAACAACCCTGTTACCGAACCAGTATTTACCCAAGTATTTCCTAAATCTAAACTTATCCAATTGTTTCGCATTCTGTCGTGTGTTGATACATTTAATACTCCATTAATATCCCCTGTATTATATCCATTCATCCACTTGTAAACCTTAATCATGTCACCCCCTAACTCTTCGCCTTTCCCGTGAATGCAGCTTAAGCTTTGTTAATCTTTATTCATATGAAAGATTTCTAATTTAGGGGTTTAACTTAGTCATCCTACACTGGACACGTTCAAGTGAATTTATATCCATTCTATAGGACAGCGACCAAAACTGAACTGAATAATCTAAATTGGGCCTAACCAGAGCAAGATATAGCTGAAGAACCACATCAGGTCTCTTGTTACAAACGCTTCGATAAATAAATCCCAGTGTCCAATTTTATTTATTACGAACATTCATGCATTGATCCTATGGTTTTAAATTCTTACTAATCATAACTCCCAGATCCCTTTCGCAATCTCATTACCATCTAGCTCGTATCTTGTAACTCTATCATCATTACCTAGCCTCAGAACTTTGCATTTATCAGCATTAAACTGTACCTGACAATCTCTCTCTCTCTCTCTCTCTCTCTCTCTCTCTCTCTCTCTCTCTCTCTCTCTCTCTCTCTCTCTCTCTCTCTCTCTCTCTCTCTCTCTCTCTCTCTCTCTCTCTCTCTCTCTCTCTCTCCTCTCTCTCTCTCTCTCTCTCTCTCTCTCTCTCTCTCTCTCTCTCTCTCTCTCTCTCTCTCTCTCTCTCTCTCTCTCTCTCTCTCTCTCTCTCTCTCTCTCTCTCTCTCTCTCTCTCTCTCTCTCTCTCTCTCTCTCTCTCTCTCTCTCTCTCTCTCTCTCCTCTCTCTCTCTCTCTCTCTCTCTCTCTCTCTCTCTCTCTCTCTCTCTCTTTACACTAATAAAATCACTGTTGTTGTTGTTTCGGATTTAGCTACTCAGAACGAAGTGTCCATGTAGCATGGACTTTAGTGAGCCCGTAAATATATTTAATATCACTATTGTTATTCCTATATGTACTCAGGCTCAGGTCAATCACCTCACTTACACAACTCTTGGGGTATATATAAAAGGAACCCGCTCCTTGAATAATTCAGTCTAGTTCTTAGCACAGACCAGAAAATACGTTTGTGGACGCATAATTTACGTGTTTTTCAATATTTTGCCAAAACATATCTTGGAAAAACTTTACTCATTAGTCTGTGAATTCTAACCGATATTAAGAAAAATAATAGATTTTCCTGTAACGCAACAGGTCCAATATACAGAGCCATGGCAGAAATTATATACGAATGTTGTATTCGCAAACCAACTAGGCCAAAAAGAGTATGTGCTCCGATAAAGAAGACTCTAGGCTCGCAAGCAAATTTCCAACAGAAGGAGGAAAAGGTCGTAATCGACAATAAGGCAAAAACAAGCGATAAACAAAATCAGTCTACAGATGTACCAATGAAAAAAAGAAATGATACGCTGGTCACAAGCCTCGATAAGAAGATCATTACTTTGAATGATTCCATCAAAAGTAATAAGCAAACTCCCTGCACTTCATTTGATATGACGATACAAAATTGTGAGCAAAACCGCACCGAATATTTGCAGCCCAAAAAGCGAGCTAGAAAAGATGACGGTAACAATTCCGAGGATTCATGCAAAAAGCCAAGATTGATCAAACCCAACGACCAAAACTCCAGACGAACAGTTATCTTAATTTAGGGAAATTATTATGAAATTTAAAAGCTAAACTCCCTATATACAATTTTAAATGTAAAAATTGAATGTCTGATGGAATATGATTTTTTAATAAAGATTTAAAAGAATTGTTTGTATAATGTGCCTTCGAATTTTTTAATGTAGAGAGATAGAAATTTGTGATCGGTATTTACCTCTGTCTGCTCTAAATCTTTGCTGCTCATGCAATATATTTCCATTACATCGATTTTTGTTTTGAGTTCATGTATTTAACTGGAAATTTTTACTTCTTGTCATACTAATACAGCCTTTTATATGTTTCGCTAAAGGTCTGCTCTGAATAAGGAAAGCAAAGAATACTAACATAAGGTGAAAAACTAGTGGTGACATATTAGAGGTGTACAAGTTGACGAATGGGAATAACAAAAGGGGGATAATAATAGGTATTAAAGGAATCAAAACAAAATAGAACTCGAAAAAAGGTTATAAATTGGACATGTTTAGATTTAGGAAAGACCTTGATAAATACTGGTTCGGTTGTTGATTAGTTGAGCAAATTACTGCATAACACATAAGAACGAAGGTAACTGCAGAAGGCCTATTGGCCCATACGAGGCACCTCCTATTTATAACAACCCAATCCCACTCATATACATGTCCAACCCATGCTTGAAACAGTCGAGGAACCCCACCTCCACTGCGTTTCATGGTAATTGGTTCCACAAATCAACAACCCTGTTACCGAACCAGTATTTACCCAAGTATTTCCTAAATCTAAACTTATCCAATTGTTTCGCATTCTGTCGTGTGTTGATACATTTAATACTCCATTAATATCCCCTGTATTATATCCATTCATCCACTTGTAAACCTTAATCATGTCACCCCCTAACTCTTCGCCTTTCCCGTGAATGCAGCTTAAGCTTTGTTAATCTTTATTCATATGAAAGATTTCTAATTTAGGGGTTTAACTTAGTCATCCTACACTGGACACGTTCAAGTGAATTTATATCCATTCTATAGGACAGCGACCAAAACTGAACTGAATAATCTAAATTGGGCCTAACCAGAGCAAGATATAGCTGAAGAACCACATCAGGTCTCTTGTTACAAACGCTTCGATAAATAAATCCCAGTGTCCAATTTTATTTATTACGAACATTCATGCATTGATCCTATGGTTTTAAATTCTTACTAATCATAACTCCCAGATCCCTTTCGCAATCTCATTACCATCTAGCTCGTATCTTGTAACTCTATCATCATTACCTAGCCTCAGAACTTTGCATTTATCAGCATTAAACTGTACCTGACAATCTCTCTCTCTCTCTCTCTCTCTCTCTCTCTCTCTCTCTCTCTCTCTCTCTCTCTCTCTCTCTCTCTCTCTCTCTCTCTCTCTCTCTCTCTCTCTCTCTCTCTCTCTCTCTCTCTCTCTCTCTCTCTCTCTCTCTCTCTCTCTCTCTCTCTCTCTCTCTCTCTCTCTCTCTCTCTCCTCTCTCTCTCTCTCTCTCTCTCTCTCTCTCTCTCTCTCTCCTCTCTCTCTCTCTCTCTCTCTCTCTCTCTCTCTCTCTCTCTCTCTCTCTCTCTCTCTCTCTCTCTCTCTCTCTCTCTCTCTCTCTCTCTCTCTCTCTCTCTCTCTCTCTCTCTCTCTCTCTCTCTCTCTCTCTCTCTCTCTCTCTCTCTCTCTCTCTCTCTCTCTCTCTCTCTCTCTCTCTCTCTCTCTCTCTCTCTCTCTCTCTCTCTCTCTTTTACACTAATAAAATCACTGTTGTTGTTGTTTCGGATTTAGCTACTCAGAACGAAGTGTCCATGTAGCATGGACTTTAGTGAGCCCGTAAATATATTTAATATCACTATTGTTATTCCTATATGTACTCAGGCTCAGGTCAATCACCTCACTTACACAACTCTTGGGGTATATATAAAAGGAACCCGCTCCTTGAATAATTCAGTCTAGTTCTTAGCACAGACCAGAAAATACGTTTGTGGACGCATAATTTACGTGTTTTTCAATATTTTGCCAAAACATATCTTGGAAAAACTTTACTCATTAGTCTGTGAATTCTAACCGATATTAAGAAAAATAATAGATTTTCCTGTAACGCAACAGGTCCAATATACAGAGCCATGGCAGAAATTATATACGAATGTTGTATTCGCAAACCAACTAGGCCAAAAAGAGTATGTGCTCCGATAAAGAAGACTCTAGGCTCGCAAGCAAATTTCCAACAGAAGGAGGAAAAGGTCGTAATCGACAATAAGGCAAAAACAAGCGATAAACAAAATCAGTCTACAGATGTACCAATGAAAAAAAGAAATGATACGCTGGTCACAAGCCTCGATAAGAAGATCATTACTTTGAATGATTCCATCAAAAGTAATAAGCAAACTCCCTGCACTTCATTTGATATGACGATACAAAATTGTGAGCAAAACCGCACCGAATATTTGCAGCCCAAAAAGCGAGCTAGAAAAGATGACGGTAACAATTCCGAGGATTCATGCAAAAAGCCAAGATTGATCAAACCCAACGACCAAAACTCCAGACGAACAGTTATCTTAATTTAGGGAAATTATTATGAAATTTAAAAGCTAAACTCCCTATATACAATTTTAAATGTAAAAATTGAATGTCTGATGGAATATGATTTTTTAATAAAGATTTAAAAGAATTGTTTGTATAATGTGCCTTCGAATTTTTTAATGTAGAGAGATAGAAATTTGTGATCGGTATTTACCTCTGTCTGCTCTAAATCTTTGCTGCTCATGCAATATATTTCCATTACATCGATTTTTGTTTTGAGTTCATGTATTTAACTGGAAATTTTTACTTCTTGTCATACTAATACAGCCTTTTATATGTTTCGCTAAAGGTCTGCTCTGAATAAGGAAAGCAAAGAATACTAACATAAGGTGAAAAACTAGTGGTGACATATTAGAGGTGTACAAGTTGACGAATGGGAATAACAAAAGGGGGATAATAATAGGTATTAAAGGAATCAAAACAAAATAGAACTCGAAAAAAGGTTATAAATTGGACATGTTTAGATTTAGGAAAGACCTTGATAAATACTGGTTCGGTTGTTGATTAGTTGAGCAAATTACTGCATAACACATAAGAACGAAGGTAACTGCAGAAGGCCTATTGGCCCATACGAGGCACCTCCTATTTATAACAACCCAATCCCACTCATATACATGTCCAACCCATGCTTGAAACAGTCGAGGAACCCCACCTCCACTGCGTTTCATGGTAATTGGTTCCACAAATCAACAACCCTGTTACCGAACCAGTATTTACCCAAGTATTTCCTAAATCTAAACTTATCCAATTGTTTCGCATTCTGTCGTGTGTTGATACATTTAATACTCCATTAATATCCCCTGTATTATATCCATTCATCCACTTGTAAACCTTAATCATGTCACCCCCTAACTCTTCGCCTTTCCCGTGAATGCAGCTTAAGCTTTGTTAATCTTTATTCATATGAAAGATTTCTAATTTAGGGGTTTAACTTAGTCATCCTACACTGGACACGTTCAAGTGAATTTATATCCATTCTATAGGACAGCGACCAAAACTGAACTGAATAATCTAAATTGGGCCTAACCAGAGCAAGATATAGCTGAAGAACCACATCAGGTCTCTTGTTACAAACGCTTCGATAAATAAATCCCAGTGTCCAATTTTATTTATTACGAACATTCATGCATTGATCCTATGGTTTTAAATTCTTACTAATCATAACTCCCAGATCCCTTTCGCAATCTCATTACCATCTAGCTCGTATCTTGTAACTCTATCATCATTACCTAGCCTCAGAACTTTGCATTTATCAGCATTAAACTGTACCTGACAATCTCTCTCTCTCTCTCTCTCTCTCTCCTCTCTCTCTCTCTCTCTCTCTCTCTCTCTCTCTCTCTCTCTCTCTCTCTCTCTCTCTCTCTCTCTCTCTCTCTCTCTCTCTCTCTCTCTCTCTCTCCTCTCTCTCTCTCTCTCTCTCTCTCTCTCTCTCTCTCTCTCTCTCTCTCTCTCTCTCTCTCTCTCTCTCTCTCTCTCTCTCTCTCTCTCTCTCTCTCTCTCTCTCCTCTCTCTCTCTCTCTCTCTCTCTCTCTCTCTCTCTCTCTCTCTCTCTCTCTCTCTCTCTCTCTCTCTCTCTCTCTCTCTCTCTCTCTCTTCTCTCTCTCTCTCTCTCTCTCTCTCTCTCTCTCTCTCTCTCTCTCTCTTCTCTCTCTCTCTCTCTCTCTCTCTCTCTCTCTCTCCTCTCTCTCTCTCTCTCTCTCTCTCTCTCTCTCTCTCTCTCTCTCTCTCTCTCTCTCTCTCTCTCTCTCTCTCTCTCTCTCTCTCTCTCTCTCTCTCTCTCTCTCTCTCTCTCTCTCTCTCCTCTCTCTCTCTCTCTCTCTCTCTCTCTCTTCTCTCTCTCTTTTACACTAATAAAATCACTGTTGTTGTTGTTTCGGATTTAGCTACTCAGAACGAAGTGTCCATGTAGCATGGACTTTAGTGAGCCCGTAAATATATTTAATATCACTATTGTTATTCCTATATGTACTCAGGCTCAGGTCAATCACCTCACTTACACAACTCTTGGGGTATATATAAAAGGAACCCGCTCCTTGAATAATTCAGTCTAGTTCTTAGCACAGACCAGAAAATACGTTTGTGGACGCATAATTTACGTGTTTTTCAATATTTTGCCAAAACATATCTTGGAAAAACTTTACTCATTAGTCTGTGAATTCTAACCGATATTAAGAAAAATAATAGATTTTCCTGTAACGCAACAGGTCCAATATACAGAGCCATGGCAGAAATTATATACGAATGTTGTATTCGCAAACCAACTAGGCCAAAAAGAGTATGTGCTCCGATAAAGAAGACTCTAGGCTCGCAAGCAAATTTCCAACAGAAGGAGGAAAAGGTCGTAATCGACAATAAGGCAAAAACAAGCGATAAACAAAATCAGTCTACAGATGTACCAATGAAAAAAAGAAATGATACGCTGGTCACAAGCCTCGATAAGAAGATCATTACTTTGAATGATTCCATCAAAAGTAATAAGCAAACTCCCTGCACTTCATTTGATATGACGATACAAAATTGTGAGCAAAACCGCACCGAATATTTGCAGCCCAAAAAGCGAGCTAGAAAAGATGACGGTAACAATTCCGAGGATTCATGCAAAAAGCCAAGATTGATCAAACCCAACGACCAAAACTCCAGACGAACAGTTATCTTAATTTAGGGAAATTATTATGAAATTTAAAAGCTAAACTCCCTATATACAATTTTAAATGTAAAAATTGAATGTCTGATGGAATATGATTTTTTAATAAAGATTTAAAAGAATTGTTTGTATAATGTGCCTTCGAATTTTTTAATGTAGAGAGATAGAAATTTGTGATCGGTATTTACCTCTGTCTGCTCTAAATCTTTGCTGCTCATGCAATATATTTCCATTACATCGATTTTTGTTTTGAGTTCATGTATTTAACTGGAAATTTTTACTTCTTGTCATACTAATACAGCCTTTTATATGTTTCGCTAAAGGTCTGCTCTGAATAAGGAAAGCAAAGAATACTAACATAAGGTGAAAAACTAGTGGTGACATATTAGAGGTGTACAAGTTGACGAATGGGAATAACAAAAGGGGGATAATAATAGGGTATTAAAGGAATCAAAACAAAATAGAACTCGAAAAAAGGTTATAAATTGGACATGTTTAGATTTAGGAAAGACCTTGATAAATACTGGTTCGGTTGTTGATTAGTTGAGCAAATTACTGCATAACACATAAGAACGAAGGTAACTGCAGAAGGCCTATTGGCCCATACGAGGCACCTCCTATTTATAACAACCCAATCCCACTCATATACATGTCCAACCCATGCTTGAAACAGTCGAGGAACCCCACCTCCACTGCGTTTCATGGTAATTGGTTCCACAAATCAACAACCCTGTTACCGAACCAGTATTTACCCAAGTATTTCCTAAATCTAAACTTATCCAATTGTTTCGCATTCTGTCGTGTGTTGATACATTTAATACTCCATTAATATCCCCTGTATTATATCCATTCATCCACTTGTAAACCTTAATCATGTCACCCCCTAACTCTTCGCCTTTCCCGTGAATGCAGCTTAAGCTTTGTTAATCTTTATTCATATGAAAGATTTCTAATTTAGGGGTTTAACTTAGTCATCCTACACTGGACACGTTCAAGTGAATTTATATCCATTCTATAGGACAGCGACCAAAACTGAACTGAATAATCTAAATTGGGCCTAACCAGAGCAAGATATAGCTGAAGAACCACATCAGGTCTCTTGTTACAAACGCTTCGATAAATAAATCCCAGTGTCCAATTTTATTTATTACGAACATTCATGCATTGATCCTATGGTTTTAAATTCTTACTAATCATAACTCCCAGATCCCTTTCGCAATCTCATTACCATCTAGCTCGTATCTTGTAACTCTATCATCATTACCTAGCCTCAGAACTTTGCATTTATCAGCATTAAACTGTACCTGACAATCTCTCTCTCTCTCTCTCTCTCTCTCTCTCTCTCTCTCTCTCTCTCTCTCTCTCTCTCTCTCTCTCTCTCTCTCTCTCTCTCTCTCTCTCTCTCTCTCTCTCTCTCTCTCTCTCTCTCTCTCTCTCTCTCTCTCTCTCTCTCTCTCTCTCTCTCTCTCCTCTCTCTCTCTCTCTCTCTCTCTCTCTCTCTCTCTCCTCTCTCTCTCTCTCTCTCTCTCTCTCTCTCTCTCTCTCTCTTCTCTCTCTCTCTCTCTCTCTCTCTCTCTCTCTCTCTCTCTCTCTCTCTCTCTCTCTCTCTCTCTCTCTCTCTCTCTCTCTCTCTCTCTCTCTCTCTCTCTCTCTCTCTCTCTCTTCTCTCTCTCTCTCTCTCTCTCTCTCTCTCTCTCTCTCTCTCTCTCTTCTCTCTCCTCTCTCTCTCTCTCTCTCTCTCTCTCTCTCTCTCTCTCTCTCTCTCTCTCTCTCTCTCTCTTTTACACTAATAAAATCACTGTTGTGTTGTTTCGGATTTAGCTACTCAGAACGAAGTGTCCATGTAGCATGGACTTTAGTGAGCCCGTAAATATATTTAATATCATATTGTTATTCCTATATGTACTCAGGTCAATCACCTCACTTACACACTCTTGGGGTATATATAAAAGGAACCCGCTCCTTGAATAATTCAGTCTAGTTCTTAGCACAGACCAGAAAATACGTTTGTGGACGCATAATTTACGTGTTTTTCAATATTTTGCCAAAACATATCTTGGAAAAACTTTACTCATTAGTCTGTGAATTCTAACCGATATTAAGAAAAATAATAGATTTTCCTGTAACGCAACAGGTCCAATATACAGAGCCATGGCAGAAATTATATACGAATGTTGTATTCGCAAACCAACTAGGCCAAAAAGAGTATGTGCTCCGATAAAGAAGACTCTAGGCTCGCAAGCAAATTTCCAACAGAAGGAGGAAAAGGTCGTAATCGACAATAAGGCAAAAACAAGCGATAAACAAAATCAGTCTACAGATGTACCAATGAAAAAAGAAATGATACGCTGGTCACAAGCCTCGATAAGAAGATCATTACTTGAATGATTCCATCAAAAGTAATAAGCAAACTCCCTGCACTTCATTTGATATGACGATACAAAATTGTGAGCAAAACCGCACCGAATATTTGCAGCCCAAAAGCGAGCTAGAAAAGATGACGGTAACAATTCCGAGGATTCATGCAAAAAGCCAAGATTGATCAAACCCAACGACCAAAACTCCAGACGAACAGTTATCTTAA
>NW_027189616.1:0-25000 GCF_040958095.1 Procambarus clarkii
CATTCGCATATAGTCCTGGGGACCATTCAGGCTTGTTCGCATTTGTGTTCCTCACGTGTGCCCCAAAGAATGAGGTGATTTGGTGAAATGCTATGCCCATATTACCATCCGAGTTGCCGTCGGGGAAGTGGCTCAAATAGCCTCGGCTATCACTTCCTTTTGACGGCCGTGATGGTCAAGTGGATTAAGGCGCCCTGTAGTTACCAGTTGCGTTGCTTCTGGGAGTATGGGTTCGAGTCACTTCTGGGGTGTGAGTTTTCATTCGCATATAGTCCTGGGGACCATTCAGGCTTTTTCGCATTTGTGTTCCTCACGTGTGCCCCAAAGAATGAGGTGATTTGGTGAAATGCTATGCCCAAGATTACCATCCGAGTTGCCGTCGGGGAAGTGGCTCAAATAGCCTCGGCTATCACTTCCTTTTGACGGCCGTGATGGTCAAGTGGATTAAGGCGCCCTGTAGTTTACCAGTTGCGTTGCTTCTGGGAGTATGGGTTCGAGTCACTTCTGGGGTGTGAGTTTTCATTCGCATATAGTCCTGGGGACCATTCAGGCTTGTTCGCATTTGTGTTCCTCACGTGTGCCCAAAGAATGAGGTGATTTGGTGAAATGCTATGCCCAAGATTACCATCCGAGTTGCCGTCGGGGAAGTGCTCAAATAGCCTCGGCTATCACTTCCTTTTGACGGCCGTGATGGTCAAGTGGATTAAGGCGCCCTGTAGTTACCAGTTGCGTTGCTTCTGGGAGTATGGGTTCGAGTCACTTCTGGGGTGTGAGTTTTCATTCGCATATAGTCCTGGGGACCATTCAGGCTTGTTCGCATTTGTGTTCCTCACGTGTGCCCCAAAGAATGAGGTGATTTGGTGAAATGCTATGCCCAAGATTACCATCCGAGTTGCCGTCGGGGAAGTGGCTCAAATAGCCTCGGCTATCACTTCCTTTTGACGGCCGTGATGGTCAAGTGGATTAAGGCGCCCTGTAGTTACCAGTTGCGTTGCTTCTGGGAGTATGGGTTCGAGTCACTTCTGGGGTGTGAGTTTTCATTCGCATATAGTCCTGGGGACCATTCAGGCTTGTTCGCATTTGTGTTCCTCACGTGTGCCCCAAAGAATGAGGTGATTTGGTGAAATGCTATGCCCAAGATTACCATCCGAGTTGCCGTCGGGGAAGTGGCTCAAATAGCCTCGGCTATCACTTCCTTTTGACGGCCGTGATGGTCAAGTGGATTAAGGCGCCCTGTAGTTACCAGTTGCGTTGCTTCTGGGAGTATGGGTTCGAGTCACTTCTGGGGTGTGAGTTTTCATTCGCATATAGTCCTGGGGACCATTCAGGCTTGTTCGCATTTGTGTTCCTCACGTGTGCCCCAAAGAATGAGGTGATTTGGTGAAATGCTATGCCCAAGATTACCATCCGAGTTGCCGTCGGGGAAGTGGCTCAAATAGCCTCGGCTATCACTTCCTTTTGACGGCCGTGATGGTCAAGTGGATTAAGGCGCCCTGTAGTTACCAGTTGCGTTGCTTCTGGGAGTATGGGTTCGAGTCACTTCTGGGGTGTGAGTTTTCATTCGCATATAGTCCTGGGGACCATTCAGGCTTGTTCGCATTTGTGTTCCTCACGTGTGCCCCAAAGAATGAGGTGATTTGGTGAAATGCTATGCCCAAGATTACCATCCGAGTTGCCGTCGGGGAAGTGGCTCAAATAGCCTCGGCTATCACTTCCTTTTGACGGCCGTGATGGTCAAGTGGATTAAGGCGCCCTGTAGTTACCAGTTGCGTTGCTTCTGGGAGTATGGGTTCGAGTCACTTCTGGGGTGTGAGTTTTCATTCGCATATAGTCCTGGGGACCATTCAGGCTTGTTCGCATTTGTGTTCCTCACGTGTGCCCCAAAGAATGAGGTGATTTGGTGAAATGCTATGCCCAAGATTACCATCCGAGTTGCCGTCGGGGAAGTGGCTCAAATAGCCTCGGCTATCACTTCCTTTTGACGGCCGTGATGGTCAAGTGGATTAAGGCGCCCTGTAGTTACCAGTTGCGTTGCTTCTGGGAGTATGGGTTCGAGTCACTTCTGGGGTGTGAGTTTTCATTCGCATATAGTCCTGGGGACCATTCAGGCTTGTTCGCATTTGTGTTCCTCACGTGTGCCCCAAAGAATGAGGTGATTTGGTGAAATGCTATGCCCAAGATTACCATCCGAGTTGCCGTCGGGGAAGTGGCTCAAATAGCCTCGGCTATCACTTCCTTTTGACGGCCGTGATGGTCAAGTGGATTAAGGCGCCCTGTAGTTACCAGTTGCGTTGCTTCTGGGAGTATGGGTTCGAGTCACTTCTGGGGTGTGAGTTTTCATTCGCATATAGTCCTGGGGACCATTCAGGCTTGTTCGCATTTGTGTTCCTCACGTGTGCCCCAAAGAATGAGGTGATTTGGTGAAATGCTATGCCCAAGATTACCATCCGAGTTGCCGTCGGGGAAGTGGCTCAAATAGCCTCGGCTATCACTTCCTTTTGACGGCCGTGATGGTCAAGTGGATTAAGGCGCCCTGTAGTTACCAGTTGCGTTGCTTCTGGGAGTATGGGTTCGAGTCACTTCTGGGGTGTGAGTTTTCATTCGCATATAGTCCTGGGGACCATTCAGGCTTGTTCGCATTTGTGTTCCTCACGTGTGCCCCAAAGAATGAGGTGATTTGGTGAAATGCTATGCCCAAGATTACCATCCGAGTTGCCGTCGGGGAAGTGGCTCAAATAGCCTCGGCTATCACTTCCTTTTGACGGCCGTGATGGTCAAGTGGATTAAGGCGCCCTGTAGTTACCAGTTGCGTTGCTTCTGGGAGTATGGGTTCGAGTCACTTCTGGGGTGTGAGTTTTCATTCGCATATAGTCCTGGGGACCATTCAGGCTTGTTCGCATTTGTGTTCCTCACGTGTGCCCCAAAGAATGAGGTGATTTGGTGAAATGCTATGCCCAAGATTACCATCCGAGTTGCCGTCGGGGAAGTGGCTCAAATAGCCTCGGCTATCACTTCCTTTTGACGGCCGTGATGGTCAAGTGGATTAAGGCGCCCTGTAGTTACCAGTTGCGTTGCTTCTGGGAGTATGGGTTCGAGTCACTTCTGGGGTGTGAGTTTTCATTCGCATATAGTCCTGGGGACCATTCAGGCTTGTTCGCATTTGTGTTCCTCACGTGTGCCCCAAAGAATGAGGTGATTTGGTGAAATGCTATGCCCAAGATTACCATCCGAGTTGCCGTCGGGGAAGTGGCTCAAATAGCCTCGGCTATCACTTCCTTTTGACGGCCGTGATGGTCAAGTGGATTAAGGCGCCCTGTAGTTACCAGTTGCGTTGCTTCTGGGAGTATGGGTTCGAGTCACTTCTGGGGTGTGAGTTTTCATTCGCATATAGTCCTGGGGACCATTCAGGCTTGTTCGCATTTGTGTTCCTCACGTGTGCCCCAAAGAATGAGGTGATTTGGTGAAATGCTATGCCCAAGATTACCATCCGAGTTGCCGTCGGGGAAGTGGCTCAAATAGCCTCGGCTATCACTTCCTTTTGACGGCCGTGATGGTCAAGTGGATTAAGGCGCCCTGTAGTTACCAGTTGCGTTGCTTCTGGGAGTATGGGTTCGAGTCACTTCTGGGGTGTGAGTTTTCATTCGCATATAGTCCTGGGGACCATTCAGGCTTGTTCGCATTTGTGTTCCTCACGTGTGCCCCAAAGAATGAGGTGATTTGGTGAAATGCTATGCCCAAGATTACCATCCGAGTTGCCGTCGGGGAAGTGGCTCAAATAGCCTCGGCTATCACTTCCTTTTGACGGCCGTGATGGTCAAGTGGATTAAGGCGCCCTGTAGTTACCAGTTGCGTTGCTTCTGGGAGTATGGGTTCGAGTCACTTCTGGGGTGTGAGTTTTCATTCGCATATAGTCCTGGGGACCATTCAGGCTTGTTCGCATTTGTGTTCCTCACGTGTGCCCCAAAGAATGAGGTGATTTGGTGAAATGCTATGCCCAAGATTACCATCCGAGTTGCCGTCGGGGAAGTGGCTCAAATAGCCTCGGCTATCACTTCCTTTTGACGGCCGTGATGGTCAAGTGGATTAAGGCGCCCTGTAGTTACCAGTTGCGTTGCTTCTGGGAGTATGGGTTCGAGTCACTTCTGGGGTGTGAGTTTTCATTCGCATATAGTCCTGGGGACCATTCAGGCTTGTTCGCATTTGTGTTCCTCACGTGTGCCCCAAAGAATGAGGTGATTTGGTGAAATGCTATGCCCAAGATTACCATCCGAGTTGCCGTCGGGGAAGTGGCTCAAATAGCCTCGGCTATCACTTCCTTTTGACGGCCGTGATGGTCAAGTGGATTAAGGCGCCCTGTAGTTACCAGTTGCGTTGCTTCTGGGAGTATGGGTTCGAGTCACTTCTGGGGTGTGGGTTTTCATTCGCATATAGTCCTGGGGACCATTCAGGCTTGTTCGCATTTGTGTTCCTCACGTGTGCCCCAAAGAATGAGGTGATTTGGTGAAATGCTATGCCCAAGATTACCATCCGAGTTGCCGTCGGGGAAGTGGCTCAAATAGCCTCGGCTATCACTTCCTTTTGACGGCCGTGATGGTCAAGTGGATTAAGGCGCCCTGTAGTTACCAGTTGCGTTGCTTCTGGGAGTATGGGTTCGAGTCACTTCTGGGGTGTGAGTTTTCATTCGCATATAGTCCTGGGGACCATTCAGGCTTGTTCGCATTTGTGTTCCTCACGTGTGCCCCAAAGAATGAGGTGATTTGGTGAAATGCTATGCCCAAGATTACCATCCGAGTTGCCGTCGGGGAAGTGGCTCAAATAGCCTCGGCTATCACTTCCTTTTGACGGCCGTGATGGTCAAGTGGATTAAGGCGCCCTGTAGTTACCAGTTGCGTTGCTTCTGGGAGTATGGGTTCGAGTCACTTCTGGGGTGTGAGTTTTCATTCGCATATAGTCCTGGGGACCATTCAGGCTTGTTCGCATTTGTGTTCCTCACGTGTGCCCCAAAGAATGAGGTGATTTGGTGAAATGCTATGCCCAAGATTACCATCCGAGTTGCCGTCGGGGAAGTGGCTCAAATAGCCTCGGCTATCACTTCCTTTTGACGGCCGTGATGGTCAAGTGGATTAAGGCGCCCTGTAGTTACCAGTTGCGTTGCTTCTGGGAGTATGGGTTCGAGTCACTTCTGGGGTGTGAGTTTTCATTCGCATATAGTCCTGGGGACCATTCAGGCTTGTTCGCATTTGTGTTCCTCACGTGTGCCCCAAAGAATGAGGTGATTTGGTGAAATGCTATGCCCAAGATTACCATCCGAGTTGCCGTCGGGGAAGTGGCTCAAATAGCCTCGGCTATCACTTCCTTTTGACGGCCGTGATGGTCAAGTGGATTAAGGCGCCCTGTAGTTACCAGTTGCGTTGCTTCTGGGAGTATGGGTTCGAGTCACTTCTGGGGTGTGAGTTTTCATTCGCATATAGTCCTGGGGACCATTCAGGCTTGTTCGCATTTGTGTTCCTCACGTGTGCCCCAAAGAATGAGGTGATTTGGTGAAATGCTATGCCCAAGATTACCATCCGAGTTGCCGTCGGGAAAGTGGCTCAAATAGCCTCGGCTATCACTTCCTTTTGACGGCCGTGATGGTCAAGTGGATTAAGGCGCCCTGTAGTTACCAGTTGCGTTGCTTCTGGGAGTATGGGTTCAAGTCACTTCTGGGGTGTGAGTTTTCATTCGCATATAGTCCTGGGGACCATTCAGGCTTGTTCGCATTTGTGTTCCTCACGTGTGCCCCAAAGAATGAGGTGATTTGGTGAAATGCTATGCCCAAGATTACCATCCGAGTTGCCGTCGGGGAAGTGGCTCAAATAGCCTCGGCTATCACTTCCTTTTGACGGCCGTGATGGTCAAGTGGATTAAGGCGCCCTGTAGTTACCAGTTGCGTTGCTTCTGGGAGTATGGGTTCGAGTCACTTCTGGGGTGTGAGTTTTCATTCGCATATAGTCCTGGGGACCATTCAGGCTTGTTCGCATTTGTGTTCCTCACGTGTGCCCCAAAGAATGAGGTGATTTGGTGAAATGCTATGCCCAAGATTACCATCCGAGTTGCCGTCGGGGAAGTGGCTCAAATAGCCTCGGCTATCACTTCCTTTTGACGGCCGTGATGGTCAAGTGGATTAAGGCGCCCTGTAGTTACCAGTTGCGTTGCTTCTGGGAGTATGGGTTCGAGTCACTTCTGGGGTGTGAGTTTTCATTCGCATATAGTCCTGGGGACCATTCAGGCTTGTTCGCATTTGTGTTCCTCACGTGTGCCCCAAAGAATGAGGTGATTTGGTGAAATGCTATGCCCAAGATTACCATCCGAGTTGCCGTCGGGGAAGTGGCTCAAATAGCCTCGGCTATCACTTCCTTTTGACGGCCGTGATGGTCAAGTGGATTAAGGCGCCCTGTAGTTACCAGTTGCGTTGCTTCTGGGAGTATGGGTTCGAGTCACTTCTGGGGTGTGAGTTTTCATTCGCATATAGTCCTGGGGACCATTCAGGCTTGATCGCATTTGTGTTCCTCACGTGTGCCCCAAAGAATGAGGTGATTTGGTGAAATGCTATGCCCAAGATTACCATCCGAGTTGCCGTCGGGGAAGTGGCTCAAATAGCCTCGGCTATCACTTCCTTTTGACGGCCATGATGGTCAAGTGGATTAAGGCGCCCTGTAGTTACCAGTTGCGTTGCTTCTGGGAGTATGGGTTCGAGTCACTTCTGGGGTGTGAGTTTTCATTCGCATATAGTCCTGGGGACCATTCAGGCTTGTTCGCATTTGTGTTCCTCACGTGTGCCCCAAAGAATGAGGTGATTTGGTGAAATGCTATGCCCAAGATTACCATCCGAGTTGCCGTCGGGGAAGTGGCTCAAATAGCCTCGGCTATCACTTCCTTTTGACGGCCGTGATGGTCAAGTGGATTAAGGCGCCCTGTAGTTACCAGTTGCGTTGCTTCTGGGAGTATGGGTTCTAGTCACTTCTGGGGTGTGAGTTTTCATTCGCATATAGTCCTGGGGACCATTCAGGCTTGTTCGCATTTGTGTTCCTCACGTGTGCCCCAAAGAATGAGGTGATTTGGTGAAATGCTATGCCCAAGATTACCATCCGAGTTGCCGTCGGGGAAGTGGCTCAAATAGCCTCGGCTATCACTTCCTTTTGACGGCCGTGATGGTCAAGTGGATTAAGGCGCCCTGTAGTTACCAGTTGCGTTGCTTCTGGGAGTATGGGTTCGAGTCACTTCTGGGGTGTGAGTTTTCATTCGCATATAGTCCTGGGGACCATTCAGGCTTGTTCGCATTTGTGTTCCTCACGTGTGCCCCAAAGAATGAGGTGATTTGGTGAAATGCTATGCCCAAGATTACCATCCGAGTTGCCGTCGGGGAAGTGGCTCAAATAGCCTCGGCTATCACTTCCTTTTGACGGCCGTGATGGTCAAGTGGATTAAGGCGCCCTGTAGTTACCAGTTGCGTTGCTTCTGGGAGTATGGGTTCGAGTCACTTCTGGGGTGTGAGTTTTCATTCGCATATAGTCCTGGGGACCATTCAGGCTTGTTCGCATTTGTGTTCCTCACGTGTGCCCCAAAGAATGAGGTGATTTGGTGAAATGCTATGCCCAAGATTACCATCCGAGTTGCCGTCGGGGAAGTGGCTCAAATAGCCTCGGCTATCACTTCCTTTTGACGGCCGTGATGGTCAAGTGGATTAAGGCGCCCTGTAGTTACCAGTTGCGTTGCTTCTGGGAGTATGGGTTCGAGTCACTTCTGGGGTGTGAGTTTTCATTCGCATATAGTCCTGGGGACCATTCAGGCTTGTTCGCATTTGTGTTCCTCACGTGTGCCCCAAAGAATGAGGTGATTTGGTGAAATGCTATGCCCAAGATTACCATCCGAGTTGCCGTCGGGGAAGTGGCTCAAATAGCCTCGGCTATCACTTCCTTTTGACGGCCGTGATGGTCAAGTGGATTAAGGCGCCCTGTAGTTACCAGTTGCGTTGCTTCTGGGAGTATGGGTTCGAGTCACTTCTGGGGTGTGAGTTTTCATTCGCATATAGTCCTGGGGACCATTCAGGCTTGTTCGCATTTGTGTTCCTCACGTGTGCCCCAAAGAATGAGGTGATTTGGTGAAATGCTATGCCCAAGATTACCATCCGAGTTGCCGTCGGGGAAGTGGCTCAAATAGCCTCGGCTATCACTTCCTTTTGACGGCCGTGATGGTCAAGTGGATTAAGGCGCCCTGTAGTTACCAGTTGCGTTGCTTCTGGGAGTATGGGTTCGAGTCACTTCTGGGGTGTGAGTTTTCATTCGCATATAGTCCTGGGGACCATTCAGGCTTGTTCGCATTTGTGTTCCTCACGTGTGCCCCAAAGAATGAGGTGATTTGGTGAAATGCTATGCCCAAGATTACCATCCGAGTTGCCGTCGGGGAAGTGGCTCAAATAGCCTCGGCTATCACTTCCTTTTGACGGCCGTGATGGTCAAGTGGATTAAGGCGCCCTGTAGTTACCAGTTGCGTTGCTTCTGGGAGTATGGGTTCGAGTCACTTCTGGGGTGTGAGTTTTCATTCGCATATAGTCCTGGGGACCATTCAGGCTTGTTCGCATTTGTGTTCCTCACGTGTGCCCCAAAGAATGAGGTGATTTGGTGAAATGCTATGCCCAAGATTACCATCCGAGTTGCCGTCGGGGAAGTGGCTCAAATAGCCTCGGCTATCACTTCCTTTTGACGGCCGTGATGGTCAAGTGGATTAAGGCGCCCTGTAGTTACCAGTTGCGTTGCTTCTGGGAGTATGGGTTCGAGTCACTTCTGGGGTGTGAGTTTTCATTCGCATATAGTCCTGGGGACCATTCAGGCTTGATCGCATTTGTGTTCCTCACGTGTGCCCCAAAGAATGAGGTGATTTGGTGAAATGCTATGCCCAAGATTACCATCCGAGTTGCCGTCGGGGAAGTGGCTCAAATAGCCTCGGCTATCACTTCCTTTTGACGGCCATGATGGTCAAGTGGATTAAGGCGCCCTGTAGTTACCAGTTGCGTTGCTTCTGGGAGTATGGGTTCGAGTCACTTCTGGGGTGTGAGTTTTCATTCGCATATAGTCCTGGGGACCATTCAGGCTTGTTCGCATTTGTGTTCCTCACGTGTGCCCCAAAGAATGAGGTGATTTGGTGAAATGCTATGCCCAAGATTACCATCCGAGTTGCCGTCGGGGAAGTGGCTCAAATAGCCTCGGCTATCACTTCCTTTTGACGGCCGTGATGGTCAAGTGGATTAAGGCGCCCTGTAGTTACCAGTTGCGTTGCTTCTGGGAGTATGGGTTCTAGTCACTTCTGGGGTGTGAGTTTTCATTCGCATATAGTCCTGGGGACCATTCAGGCTTGTTCGCATTTGTGTTCCTCACGTGTGCCCCAAAGAATGAGGTGATTTGGTGAAATGCTATGCCCAAGATTACCATCCGAGTTGCCGTCGGGGAAGTGGCTCAAATAGCCTCGGCTATCACTTCCTTTTGACGGCCGTGATGGTCAAGTGGATTAAGGCGCCCTGTAGTTACCAGTTGCGTTGCTTCTGGGAGTATGGGTTCGAGTCACTTCTGGGGTGTGAGTTTTCATTCGCATATAGTCCTGGGGACCATTCAGGCTTGTTCGCATTTGTGTTCCTCACGTGTGCCCCAAAGAATGAGGTGATTTGGTGAAATGCTATGCCCAAGATTACCATCCGAGTTGCCGTCGGGGAAGTGGCTCAAATAGCCTCGGCTATCACTTCCTTTTGACGGCCGTGATGGTCAAGTGGATTAAGGCGCCCTGTAGTTACCAGTTGCGTTGCTTCTGGGAGTATGGGTTCGAGTCACTTCTGGGGTGTGAGTTTTCATTCGCATATAGTCCTGGGGACCATTCAGGCTTGTTCGCATTTGTGTTCCTCACGTGTGCCCCAAAGAATGAGGTGATTTGGTGAAATGCTATGCCCAAGATTACCATCCGAGTTGCCGTCGGGGAAGTGGCTCAAATAGCCTCGGCTATCACTTCCTTTTGACGGCCGTGATGGTCAAGTGGATTAAGGCGCCCTGTAGTTACCAGTTGCGTTGCTTCTGGGAGTATGGGTTCGAGTCACTTCTGGGGTGTGAGTTTTCATTCGCATATAGTCCTGGGGACCATTCAGGCTTGTTCGCATTTGTGTTCCTCACGTGTGCCCCAAAGAATGAGGTGATTTGGTGAAATGCTATGCCCAAGATTACCATCCGAGTTGCCGTCGGGGAAGTGGCTCAAATAGCCTCGGCTATCACTTCCTTTTGACGGCCGTGATGGTCAAGTGGATTAAGGCGCCCTGTAGTTACCAGTTGCGTTGCTTCTGGGAGTATGGGTTCGAGTCACTTCTGGGGTGTGAGTTTTCATTCGCATATAGTCCTGGGGACCATTCAGGCTTGTTCGCATTTGTGTTCCTCACGTGTGCCCCAAAGAATGAGGTGATTTGGTGAAATGCTATGCCCAAGATTACCATCCGAGTTGCCGTCGGGGAAGTGGCTCAAATAGCCTCGGCTATCACTTCCTTTTGACGGCCGTGATGGTCAAGTGGATTAAGGCGCCCTGTAGTTACCAGTTGCGTTGCTTCTGGGAGTATGGGTTCGAGTCACTTCTGGGGTGTGAGTTTTCATTCGCATATAGTCCTGGGGACCATTCAGGCTTGTTCGCATTTGTGTTCCTCACGTGTGCCCCAAAGAATGAGGTGATTTGGTGAAATGCTATGCCCAAGATTACCATCCGAGTTGCCGTCGGGGAAGTGGCTCAAATAGCCTCGGCTATCACTTCCTTTTGACGGCCGTGATGGTCAAGTGGATTAAGGCGCCCTGTAGTTACCAGTTGCGTTGCTTCTGGGAGTATGGGTTCGAGTCACTTCTGGGGTGTGAGTTTTCATTCGCATATAGTCCTGGGGACCATTCAGGCTTGTTCGCATTTGTGTTCCTCACGTGTGCCCCAAAGAATGAGGTGATTTGGTGAAATGCTATGCCCAAGATTACCATCCGAGTTGCCGTCGGGGAAGTGGCTCAAATAGCCTCGGCTATCACTTCCTTTTGACGGCCGTGATGGTCAAGTGGATTAAGGCGCCCTGTAGTTACCAGTTGCGTTGCTTCTGGGAGTATGGGTTCGAGTCACTTCTGGGGTGTGGGTTTTCATTCGCATATAGTCCTGGGGACCATTCAGGCTTGTTCGCATTTGTGTTCCTCACGTGTGCCCCAAAGAATGAGGTGATTTGGTGAAATGCTATGCCCAAGATTACCATCCGAGTTGCCGTCGGGGAAGTGGCTCAAATAGCCTCGGCTATTACTTCCTTTTGACGGCCGTGATGGTCAAGTGGATTAAGGCGCCCTGTAGTTACCAGTTGCGTTGCTTCTGGGAGTATGGGTTCGAGTCACTTCTGGGGTGTGAGTTTTCATTCGCATATAGTCCTGGGGACCATTCAGGCTTGTTCGCATTTGTGTTCCTCACGTGTGCCCCAAAGAATGAGGTGATTTGGTGAAATGCTATGCCCAAGATTACCATCCGAGTTGCCGTCGGGGAAGTGGCTCAAATAGCCTCGGCTATCACTTCCTTTTGACGGCCGTGATGGTCAAGTGGATTAAGGCGCCCTGTAGTTACCAGTTGCGTTGCTTCTGGGAGTATGGGTTCGAGTCACTTCTGGGGTGTGAGTTTTCATTCGCATATAGTCCTGGGGACCATTCAGGCTTGTTCGCATTTGTGTTCCTCACGTGTGCCCCAAAGAATGAGGTGATTTGGTGAAATGCTATGCCCAAGATTACCATCCGAGTTGCCGTCGGGGAAGTGGCTCAAATAGCCTCGGCTATCACTTCCTTTTGACGGCCGTGATGGTCAAGTGGATTAAGGCGCCCTGTAGTTACCAGTTGCGTTGCTTCTGGGAGTATGGGTTCGAGTCACTTCTGGGGTGTGAGTTTTCATTCGCATATAGTCCTGGGGACCATTCAGGCTTGTTCGCATTTGTGTTCCTCACGTGTGCCCCAAAGAATGAGGTGATTTGGTGAAATGCTATGCCCAAGATTACCATCCGAGTTGCCGTCGGGGAAGTGGCTCAAATAGCCTCGGCTATCACTTCCTTTTGACGGCCGTGATGGTCAAGTGGATTAAGGCGCCCTGTAGTTACCAGTTGCGTTGCTTCTGGGAGTATGGGTTCGAGTCACTTCTGGGGTGTGAGTTTTCATTCGCATATAGTCCTGGGGACCATTCAGGCTTGTTCGCATTTGTGTTCCTCACGTGTGCCCCAAAGAATGAGGTGATTTGGTGAAATGCTATGCCCAAGATTACCATCCGAGTTGCCGTCGGGGAAGTGGCTCAAATAGCCTCGGCTATCACTTCCTTTTGACGGCCGTGATGGTCAAGTGGATTAAGGCGCCCTGTAGTTACCAGTTGCGTTGCTTCTGGGAGTATGGGTTCAAGTCACTTCTGGGGTGTGAGTTTTCATTCGCATATAGTCCTGGGGACCATTCAGGCTTGTTCGCATTTGTGTTCCTCACGTGTGCCCCAAAGAATGAGGTGATTTGGTGAAATGCTATGCCCAAGATTACCATCCGAGTTGCCGTCGGGGAAGTGGCTCAAATAGCCTCGGCTATCACTTCCTTTTGACGGCCGTGATGGTCAAGTGGATTAAGGCGCCCTGTAGTTACCAGTTGAATTGCTTCTGGGAGTATGGGTTCGAGTCACTTCTGGGGTGTGAGTTTTCATTCGCATATAGTCCTGGGGACCATTCAGGCTTGTTCGCATTTGTGTTCCTCACGTGTGCCCCAAAGAATGAGGTGATTTGGTGAAATGCTATGCCCAAGATTACCATCCGAGTTGCCGTCGGGGAAGTGGCTCAAATAGCCTCGGCTATCACTTCCTTTTGACGGCCGTGATGGTCAAGTGGATTAAGGCGCCCTGTAGTTACCAGTTGCGTTGCTTCTGGGAGTATGGGTTCGAGTCACTTCTGGGGTGTGAGTTTTCATTCGCATATAGTCCTGGGGACCATTCAGGCTTGTTCGCATTTGTGTTCCTCACGTGTGCCCCAAAGAATGAGGTGATTTGGTGAAATGCTATGCCCAAGATTACCATCCGAGTTGCCGTCGGGGAAGTGGCTCAAATAGCCTCGGCTATCACTTCCTTTTGACGGCCGTGATGGTCAAGTGGATTAAGGCGCCCTGTAGTTACCAGTTGCGTTGCTTCTGGGAGTATGGGTTCGAGTCACTTCTGGGGTGTGAGTTTTCATTCGCATATAGTCCTGGGGACCATTCAGGCTTGTTCGCATTTGTGTTCCTCACGTGTGCCCCAAAGAATGAGGTGATTTGGTGAAATGCTATGCCCAAGATTACCATCCGAGTTGCCGTCGGGGAAGTGGCTCAAATAGCCTCGGCTATCACTTCCTTTTGACGGCCGTGATGGTCAAGTGGATTAAGGCGCCCTGTAGTTACCAGTTGCGTTGCTTCTGGGAGTATGGGTTCGAGTCACTTCTGGGGTGTGAGTTTTCATTCGCATATAGTCATGGGGACCATTCAGGCTTGTTCGCATTTGTGTTCCTCACGTGTGCCCCAAAGAATGAGGTGATTTGGTGAAATGCTATGCCCAAGATTACCATCCGAGTTGCCGTCGGGGAAGTGGCTCAAATAGCCTCGGCTATCACTTCCTTTTGACGGCCGTGATGGTCAAGTGGATTAAGGCGCCCTGTAGTTACCAGTTGCGTTGCTTCTGGGAGTATGGGTTCGAGTCACTTCTGGGGTGTGAGTTTTCATTCGCATATAGTCCTGGGGACCATTCAGGCTTGTTCGCATTTGTGTTCCTCACGTGTGCCCCAAAGAATGAGGTGATTTGGTGAAATGCTATGCCCAAGATTACCATCCGAGTTGCCGTCGGGGAAGTGGCTCAAATAGCCTCGGCTATCACTTCCTTTTGACGGCCGTGATGGTCAAGTGGATTAAGGCGCCCTGTAGTTACCAGTTGCGTTGCTTCTGGGAGTATGGGTTCGAGTCACTTCTGGGGTGTGAGTTTTCATTCGCATATAGTCCTGGGGACCATTCAGGCTTGTTCGCATTTGTGTTCCTCACGTGTGCCCCAAAGAATGAGGTGATTTGGTGAAATGCTATGCCCAAGATTACCATCCGAGTTGCCGTCGGGGAAGTGGCTCAAATAGCCTCGGCTATCACTTCCTTTTGACGGCCGTGATGGTCAAGTGGATTAAGGCGCCCTGTAGTTACCAGTTGCGTTGCTTCTGGGAGTATGGGTTCGAGTCACTTCTGGGGTGTGAGTTTTCATTCGCATATAGTCCTGGGGACCATTCAGGCTTGTTCGCATATATATATATATATATGCGAACAAGCCTTAATGGTCCCCAAGACTATATTCAACTGAAAACTCACATGCCAGAAGTGACTCGAACCCATACTGCCAGGAGCAATGCAACTGGTATGTACAGGACGCCTTAATCAGCTTGTGTCAATTTTAAAGGAATATATTAGTGAATATTTATTTATGTAAATTGATATATATATATATATATATATATATATATATATATATATATATATATATATATATTTATATATATATATATATATATATATATATATATATATATATATATATTTTTAAGTTTGTGAGGGTACCACCTCTGGTGCAAATGTGGGGACCCATAGCCTCGGAGAAGAAAATAAAAAGTATTCAGAGGAGACCTTGTGGTTTCTCACTGAACATTAATATTATCTTCTCCTAGCACCCCCATTCTTTTATATGTACACATATATATTTACTTTATTTGTATATATATATATATATATATATATATATATATATATATATATATATATATATATATATATATAAAGAGAATGTCTGTCTATGTTATGAGGCCACATGCTGGAGGATGCAGCCATACACAGATTTATTTTAAAATTTATTTATTAATATATTATTAAGGCTTATTATTACTAAATTAATGTATTTGTAGAGGGAATGGTCTGGGGTAGGGAACGGGCATAGGTTGGTCAGTGTTGACTTTAGCTAAAGGATTTAGGAATAATTATTAATTATTCTTATCACTCCCCCCCCTACCAATTAAATTAAAGTTAATTGTAAAATAATGCTTGAGATGGCTGAAGACTTTTTCCTACTTAGAAAAAACCTAAATTAAACACATAAAGAAGTTTATTGGTCCTGATTTAAGTTAAAGGAAGAGGTGCAAATGTTGTGGTGGGGGGGGGGGAGGATACGGGATTTAGAGGTGGAATGAAGAGAGGGAACAGGGGGGAGTGGTGAAGGTGAAACAGGGAGGAAGAGTGGGGAACAGGGGGTGCTGTACAGGTGATACAGGGATGGGGATGGGGGAACAGGGGGAGTTGTGCAGATGAAACAGGGATGAAGAGGGAGAAACAGGGGGGAGTGGTGCAGGTGAAACAGGGATGAAGAGGGAGAAACAGAGGGAGTGGTGCAGGTGAAACAGGGATGGGGATGGGGGAACAGGGGGAGTGGTGCAGGTGAAACAGGGATGGGGATGGGGAACAGGGGGAGTGGTGCAGGTGAAACAGGGATGGGGATGGGGGAACATGGGGAGTGGTGCAGGTGAAACAGGGATGCAGAGGGAGAAACAGGGATTAAAGGAAAATTGATATAAGTAGATAGATGGATGTTTACATTGATTGCTAAATATATACATTGACGGATAGACGGATGTATAGATGCATCCGTCTATCTGATGGATGGAAAGAGATATGAGTAGATGGATGGATAGACAGAAGAGTTGATGGACGGATAAATGGAATATAAATGTATATAATGATAAATGGTTGGTTTATGGGAAGATAGATTGATGGATTGACAGATATAAGTAGATAGATAGATGGATCCATTGATGGATTCATTTGTGCTTATCTCTTGAGGTTCTTCTTGAGATGATTTCGGGGCTTTAGTGTCCCCGCGGTCCGGTCCTCGACCAGGCCTCCACCCCCAGGAAGCAGCCCGTGACAGCTGACTAACACCCAGGTACCTGTTTTACTGCAAGGTAACAGGGGCACAGGGTGAAAGAAACTCTGCCTATTGTTTCTCGGCGGCGCCCGGAATCGAACCCGGGACCACAGGATCACAAGTCCAGTGTCCAGTGTGCTGTCCGCTCGGCCGACTGGCTCCCCGGTCGGAGGGGAGCCGGTGAACAGACGAATCAGGTTAAAGAATATCTGTCGATTTGCTATTGCATCAACTGAGATTCGATATGGGACCATTAGGATTATAACCAACGAACTCTCTCCGTTTAGACGGTAGGCCTCCAGTTTGTGTGTGTGTGTGTGTGTGTGTGTGTGTGTGTGTGTGTGTGTGTGTGTGTGTGTGTGTGTGTGTGTGTGCGTGTGTGTGTGTGTGTGTGTGTGTGTGTGTGTGTGTGTGTGTGTGTGTGTGTGTGTGTGTGTGTGTGTGTGTGTGTGTGTGTGTGTGTTAGAGAGAAATAGATGAAGTAGATATAAAAAAAAAGGAAAAATACATATATTTGATAGGCGGGGTCCAAGAGCTAGTAACTCGATTCTGCAGATACATATAGTAAATACAAGGAGAAAATAAACACACACACACACACACACAATAATTGATAATGGACTGTTTTGTGTCCGTATCCATGTGTACTATTGTCGAGACCGACAGACACGTGAAGCTATGTGTGTGTAAGTGTACCTGTAATTGAACTGACATGTGTACGGTAATTATCTGTATGTGTCCATTTTAAAGGTACACATTAGTGAATGTGTATTTATGTAAATTGATTGACATATGTACGTGTGCGCGCGATTAGTGTTACTTTAATTTATATGGTTAACATTTATACGTTTGAATGACATAGTTTCCCATTATTGTCACATTTTTTGTTACATGTCTACTATTGTCAAGATGGACAGACACGTCCAGCTATGAGTGTTTATGTGTACCAGTAATTGAACTGACATGTGTACTGCAACTATCTGCGTGTGTTCATTTTAAAGGAATATATTAGTGAATGTTTATTTATGTAAATTGATTGGAATATGTATGTGGACGCTCGGTTAGTGTTACTGTAATTTATATGGTTAACGTTTGAATGACATAGTTTCCCCTCATTGTCACATTTTTTGTTACTATTTCGCTGTTCACTCTCACTCTCTCTGAATCCTGTGGACTAATTGTGCTCACGTGTGTTTGTGTAGGGTAGGAGAACCATCGGCTTTTCCCACAATAATTTGCAGCTATTTGCTAAGAAACATTTCAAAAGATCATCTATGTTTTTAATAAGTGTTCTTTTTCCTAACATACAAGTCAATCACACAGTACCTAACCTCAGTCAGAAACACTTTTCTTACTATATCTCGCAACGTCTTTTGCATATATAAACTATCTTAAATAATTAACAATTTTAATTCATAACTGCCAACCCCCCTCCCATCCAAAGCTTTCAAAGCCACCAAACATCATTCCTTTCCCTTAACCTCTCCCAAATTATCTTTTGCACCAATTCACAAACTAGGGGGCTTTATAGCTGAGTGGACGTCGCTCTCGACTCGTAATCGTAGCACATTCGGTCCCACGGTGATGGAACAAACGGAAATCAGCAGAGTTTCTATCATTCTGATGCCCCTGTTACCTAGCAGTAAATATGTACCTGGGCGTTAGACAGCTGTTACGGGCTGCTTCCTGGGTGTGTGTGTGTGGAATGTTTTTTATTAGTAATAATTGATTGATTGACAGTTGAGAGGCGGGCCGAAAGAGTAGAGCTCAACCCTAGCAAGCACAACTAGGTGAACACAACTAGATAAATACTAACCAACCACGATCTCGACAATCCATTACACACACAAGCCCCCCCCCCCTCACCCCCAACTCCCCAAATCGTTCTACCTAAGTCAATAAAAAATTAAAACAAATCAATTAATTCACCAAAAATACTAACTATAAATAAAGGTACCAAATTTGAGACATACAGCGACTCCAGCGTGGTCTAGTCGGAAGAGAACGTGTTCTCATCTGGATAGATTGCGATCGAGTCTGTCGGTACGGGTGTGTAACTGCAGGGCACAAATATTTGTGTGTCCCCTCCTGTAGCTGCCTCTGTTTCGACAGGTTCCCTGGATAGCTGGAATTGGCCTGGCCCTTGGAAAGTGGGGAAGGGGTGAAATCCGTTGGGCCCACGGATGGATACCTTGGATCCATGGACCAAGAGCAGGTCCAATCACCTGGGATTCGAACCCACGGTGGGAATAAGGGAGGAGATATGGGAAGGGGGGGGGGAAGGATGTTTCCCTGGAACCAAACCTCACATAAACCCGGACACTCACACACACACACACACACACACCCTCACCCGAACACTCACAGGGGCACTCGCACTCACACACACCCATAGACTGTGATAAGGGAGATCATCAGAGGGGACACAGATGGCCTTCTGGACCCACAGGTATAACCGGACACACACGCACCCGGACACTCACAGGGACACTCACACTCACACACAGACACACATCCATAGACACAAACTGTGATAAGGGAGACCATCTGAGGGGACACAGATGGCCTCCTGGACACACAAGTATATATCAATATTTAATTTATTATTTATTATTTAATTTTATTAAATAAGTAATCAAATTAATGTTTTTTATAAATTATTATTTTATTAAATTATTAAATAATTATATTAATAAAAGAAATTAAATTAAATTTAATCATTAAATATTTATTATTTAATTTACAAATATGACAGATTTTTTAAATTATATATATATATATATATATATATATATATATATATATATATATATATATATATATATATATATATATATATATATATATATGTCGTACCTAGTAGCCAGAACGCACTTCTCTGCCTACTATGCAAGGCCCGATTTGCCTAATAAGCCAAGTTTTCATGAATTAATTATTTTTCGACTACCTAACCTACCTAACCTAACCTAACCTAACTTTTTCGGCTACCTAACCTAACCTAACCTATAAAGATAGGTTAGGTTAGGTTAGGTAGGGTTGGTTAGGTTCGGTCATATATCTACGTTAATTTTAACTCCAATAAAAAAAAATTGATGCCATACGTAATGAAATGGGTAGCTTTATCATTTCATAAGAAAAAAATTAGAGAAAATATATTAATTCAGGAAAACTTGGCTTATTAGGCAAATCGGGCCTTGCATAGTAGGCTGAGAAGTGCGTTCTGGCTACTAGGTACGACATATATATATATATATATATATATATATATATATATATATATATATATATGTCGTACCTAGTAGCCAGAACTCACTTCTCAGCCTACTATGCAAGGCCCGATTTGCCTAATAAGCCAAGTTTTCCTAAATTATTATATTTTCTCTAATTTTTTTCTTATGAAATGATAAAGCTACCCATTTCATTATGTATGAGGTCAATTGTTTTTTATTGGAGATAAAATTAAAGTAGATATATGACCGAACCTAACCAACCCTACCTAACCTAACCTAACCTATCTTTATAGGTTAGGTTAGGTTAGGTAGCAGAAAAAGTTAGGTTAGGTTAGGTTAGGTAGGTTAGGTTGCCGAAAAACAATTAATTCATGAAAACTTGGCTTATTAGGCAAATCAGGCCTTGCATAGTAGGCTGAGAAGTGCGTTCTGGCTACTAGGTACGACATATATATATATATATATATATATATATATATACATTGATTGCTATATATATATATATATATATGCGAACAAGCCTTAATGGTCCCCAAGACTATATGCAACTGAAAACTCACATGCCAGAAGTGACTCGAACCCATATTGCCAGGAGCAATGCAACTGGTATGTACAGGACGCCTTAATCCGCTTGTGTCAATTTTAAAGGAATATATTAGTGAATATTTATTTATGTAAATTGATATATATATATATATATATATATATATATATATATATATATATATATATATATATATATTTTTTTTTTTTTTTAAGTTTGTGAGGGTACCACCTCTGGTGCAAATGTGGGGACCCATAGCCTCGGAGAAGAAAATAAAAAGTATTCAGAGGAGACCTTGTGGTTTCTCACTGAACACTAATATTATCTTCTCCTAGCACCCCCATTCTTTTATATGTACACATATATATTTACTTTATTTGTGTGTATATATATATATATATATATATATATATATATATATATATATATATACATATATATATATATATATATATATATATATATATATATATATATATATATATATATATATATATATATATATATATATATATATAAAGAGAATGTCTGTCTATGTTATGAGGCCACATGCTGGAGGATGCAGCCATACACAGATTTATTTTAAAATTTATTTATTAATATATTATTAAGGCTTATTATTACTAAATTAATGTATTTGTAGAGGGAATGGTCTGGGGTAGGGAACGGGCATAGGTTGGTCAGTGTTGACTTTAGCTAAAGGATTTAGGTATAATTATTAATTATTCTTATCACTCCCCCCCCCCCACCAATTTAATTAAAGTTAATTGTAAAATAATGCTTGAGATTACTGAAGACTTTTTCCTACTTAGAAAAAACCTAAATTAAACACATAAAGAAGTTTATTGGTCCTGATTTAAGTTAAAGGAAGAGGTGCAAAGGTGGTGGTGGGGGGGGGGGAGGATACGGGATTTAGAGGTGGAATGAAGAGAGGGAACAGGGGGAGTGGTGAAGGTGAAACAGGGAGGAAGAGTGGGGAACAGGGGGTGCTGTACAGGTGATACAGGGATGGGGATGGGGGAACAGGGGGAGTGGTGCAGATGAAACAGAGATGAAGAGGGAGAAACAGGGGGGAGTGGTGCAGGTGAAACAGGGATGAAGAGGGAGAAACAGAGGGAGTGGTGCAGGTGAAACAGGGATGGGGATGGGGAACAGGGGGAGTGGTGCAGGTGAAACAGGGATGGGGATGGGGGAACATGGGGAGTGGTGCAGGTGAAACAGGGATGCAGAGGGAGAAACAGGGGGGAGTGGTGCAGGTGAAACAGGGATTAAAGGAAAATTGATATAAGTAGATAGATGGATGTTTACATTGATTGCTAAATATATACATTGACGGATAGACGGATGCATAGATGCATCCGTCTATCTGATGGATGGAAAGAGATATGAGTAGATGGATGGATAGACAGAAGAGTTGATGGACGGATAAATGGAATATAAATGTATATACTGATAAATGGTTGGTTTATGGGAAGATAGATTGATGGATTGACAGATATAAGTAGATAGATAGATGGATCCATTGATGGATTCATTTGTGCTTATCTCTTGAGGTTCTTCTTGAGATGATTTCGGGGCTTTAGTGTCCCCGCGGTCCGGTCCTCGATCAGGCCTCCTCCCCCAGGAAGCAGCCCGTGAAAGCTGACTAACACCCAGGTACCTGTTTTACTGCAAGGTAACAGGGGCACAGGGTGAAAGAAACTCTGCCTATTGTTTCTCGGCGGCGCCCGGAATCGAACCCGGGACCACAGGATCACAAGTCCAGTGTGCTGTCCGCTCGGCCGACTGGCTCCCCGGTCGGAGGGGAGCCGGTGAACAGGGGAATCAGGTTAAAGAATATCTGTCGATTTGCTATTGCATCAACTGAGATTCGATATGGGACCATTAGGATTATAACCAACGAACTCTCTCCGTTTAGACGGTAGGCCTCCAGTTTGTGTGTGTGTGTGTGTGTGTGTGTGTGTGTGTGTGTGTGTGTGTGTGTGTGTGTGTGTGTGTGTGTGTGTGTGTGTGTGTGTGTGTGTGTGTGTGTGTGTGTGTGTGTGTGTGTGTGTGTGTGTGTGTGTGTGTGTGTGTGTGTGTGTGTGTGTGTGTGTGTGTGTGTGTGTGTGTGTGTGTGTGTGCGTGCGTGTGTGTGTGTGTGTGTGTGTGTGTGTGTGTGTGTGTGTGTGTGTGTGTGTGTGTGTGTGTGTGTGTGTGTGTGTGTGTGTGTGTGTGTGTGTGTGTGTGTGTTAGAGAGTAATAGATGTAGTAGATATAAAAAAAAGGAAAAATACATATATTTGATAGGCGGGGTCCAAGAGCTAATAACTCGATTCTGCAGATACGTATAGTAAATACAAGGAGAAAATAAATACACACACACACACACATTAATTGATAATGGACTGCTTTGTGTGCGTATCCATGTGTACTATTGTCAAGACCGACAGACACGTGAAGCTATGTGTGTGTAAGTGTACCTGTAATTGAACTGACATGTGTACGGTAATTATCTGTATGTGTCCATTTTAAAGGTACACATTAGTGAATGTGTATTTATGTAAATTGATTGACATATGTACGTGTGCGCGCGATTAGTGTTACTTTAATTTATATGGTTAACATTTATACGTTTGAATGACATAGTTTCCCATTATTGTCACATTTTTTGTTACATGTCTACTATTGTCAAGATGGACAGACACGTCCAGCTATGAGTGTTTATGTGTACCAGTAATTGAACTGACATGTGTACTGCAACTATCTGCGTGTGTTCATTTTAAAGGAATATATTAGTGAATGTTTATTTATGTAAATTGATTGGAATATGTATGTGGACGCTCGGTTAGTGTTACTGTAATTTATATGGTTAACGTTTGAATGACATAGTTTCCCCTCATTGTCACATTTTTTGTTACTATTTCGCTGTTCACTCTCACTCTCTCTGAATCCTGTGGACTAATTGTGCTCACGTGTGTTTGTGTAGGGTAGGAGAACCATCGGCTTTTCCCACAATAATTTGCAGCTATTTGCTAAGAAACATTTCAAAAGATCATCTATGTTTTTAATAAGTGTTCTTTTTCCTAACATACAAGTCAATCACACAGTACCTAACCTCAGTCAGAAACACTTTTCTTACTATATCTCGCAACGTCTTTTGCATATATAAACTATCTTAAATAATTAACAATTTTAATTCATAACTGCCAACCCCCCTCCCATCCAAAGCTTTCAAAGCCACCAAACATCATTCCTTTCCCTTAACCTCTCCCAAATTATCTTTTGCACCAATTCACAAACTAGGGGGCTTTATAGCTGAGTGGACGTCGCTCTCGACTCGTAATCGTAGCACATTCGGTCCCACGGTGATGGAACAAACGGAAATCAGCAGAGTTTCTATCATTCTGATGCCCCTGTTACCTAGCAGTAAATATGTACCTGGGCGTTAGACAGCTGTTACGGGCTGCTTCCTGGGTGTGTGTGTGTGGAATGTTTTTTATTAGTAATAATTGATTGATTGACAGTTGAGAGGCGGGCCGAAAGAGTAGAGCTCAACCCTAGCAAGCACAACTAGGTGAACACAACTAGATAAATACTAACCAACCACGATCTCGACAATCCATTACACACACAAGCCCCCCCCTCACCCCCAACTCCCCAAATCGTTCTACCTAAGTCAATAAAAAATTAAAACAAATCAATTAATTCACCAAAAATACTAACTATAAATAAAGGTACCAAATTTGAGACATACAGCGACTCCAGCGTGGTCTAGTCGGAAGAGAACGTGTTCTCATCTGGATAGATTGCGATCGAGTCTGTCGGAACGGGTGTGTAACTGCAGGGCACAAATATTTGTGTGTCCCCTCCTGTAGCTGCCTCTGTTTCGACAGGTTCCCTGGATAGCTGGAATTGGCCTGGCCCTTGGAAAGTGGGGAAGGGGTGAAATCCGTTGGGCCCACGGATGGATACCTTGGATCCATGGACCAAGAGCAGGTCCAATCACCTGGGATTCGAACCCACGGTGGGAATAAGGGAGGAGATATGGGAAGGGGGGGGGGGAAGGATGTTTCCCTGGAACCAAACCTCACATAAACCCGGACACTCACACACACACACACACACACACCCTCACCCGAACACTCACAGGGGCACTCGCACTCACACACACCCATAGACTGTGATAAGGGAGATCATCAGAGGGGACACAGATGGCCTTCTGGACCCACAGGTATAACCGGACACACACGCACCCGGACACTCACAGGGACACTCACACTCACACACAGACACACATCCATAGACACAAACTGTGATAAGGGAGACCATCTGAGGGGACACAGATGGCCTCCTGGACACACAAGTATATATCAATATTTAATTTATTATTTATTATTTAATTTTATTAAATAAGTAATCAAATTAATGTTTTTTATAAATTATTATTTTATTAAATTATTAAATAATTATATTAATAAAAGAAATTAAATTAAATTTAATCATTAAATATTTATTATTTAATTTACAAATATGACAGATTTTTTAAATTATATATATATATATATATATATATATATATATATATATATATATATATATATATATATATATATATATATATATATATATATATATATATATATATATATATACATATATATATATATATATATATATATATATATATATATATATATATATATGTCGTACCTAGTAGCCAGAACGCACTTCTCTGCCTACTATGCAAGGCCCGATTTGCCTAATAAGCCAAGTTTTCATGAATTAATTATTTTTCGACTACCTAACCTACCTAACCTAACCTAACCTAACTTTTTCGGCTACCTAACCTAACCTAACCTATAAAGATAGGTTAGGTTAGGTTAGGTAGGGTTGGTTAGGTTCGGTCATATATCTACGTTAATTTTAACTCCAATAAAAAAAAATTGATGCCATACGTAATGAAATGGGTAGCTTTATCATTTCATAAGAAAAAAATTAGAGAAAATATATTAATTCAGGAAAACTTGGCTTATTAGGCAAATCGGGCCTTGCATAGTAGGCTGAGAAGTGCGTTCTGGCTACTAGGTACGACATATATATATATATATATATATATATATATATATATATATATATATATATATATATATATATATATATATATATATACATTGATTGCTATATATATATATATATATGCGAACAAGCCTTAATGGTCCCCAAGACTATATGCAACTGA